>NC_057724.1:417892-449992 GCF_004010195.1 Chiloscyllium plagiosum
CCCAGCACCGATCCTTGTGGCACTCCACTGGTCACAGGCCTCCAGTCTGAAAAACAACCTTCCACCACCTCCCTCTGTCTTCTACCTTTGGGCCAGTTCTGTATCCAAATGGCTAGTTCTCCCTGTATTCCATGAGATCTAACCTTGCTCATCAGTCTCCCATGGGGAACCTTGTCGAATGCCTTACTGAAGTCCATATAGATCACATCTACTGCTCTGCTCTCATCAATCTTCTTTGTTACTTCTTCAAAAAACTCAATCTCGTTTGTGAGACATGATTTCCCATGCACAAAGCCATGTTGACTCTCCCTAATCAGTCCTTGCCTTTCCAAATATGTGTAAGTCCTGTCCCTCAGGATTCCCTCCAACAACTTGCCCACCACCGAGGTCAGGCTCATCGGTCTATAGTTTTCTGGCTTGTCTTTACCGCCCTTCTTAAATAGTGGCACCACGTTTGCCAACCTCCAGTCTTCTGGCACCTCACCTGTGACTATCGATGATACAAATATCTCAGCAAGAGGCTCAGCAATTACTTCTCTAGCTTCCCACAGAGGTCTAGGGTACACCTGATCAGATCCTGGGGATTTATCCACCTTTAACCATTTCAAAACATCCCGCACTTCCTCCTCTGTAATCTGGTCTAAGACTCTCCCACAAAGGGAAACAACAACCTTTCTCCAGCTACCCTGTCAAGTACCCTGTTTCTTTACGCAGAGTGTGGTAAGGGCGTGGAGTGCCCTACCTGCTAATGTAGTCAACTCGGCCACATTAGGGAGATTTAAACAATCCTTAGATAAGCCCATGGATGATTTTGGGATAGTGTAGGGGGATCAAGCTGAGAATAGTTCACAGTCGGCGCAACATCGAGGGCCGAAGGGCCTGTTCTGCGCTGTATTGTTCTATGTACCCTTAGAATCTTGTATCATTAAGGTTGCCTCTCATTCTTCTAAATTATTTCAGTAAAGACCCAACATACTTGACTCATAAGGCAGTCCCTCCATACAAGGATCAACCTGGTAAACCTTCTCTGGACTGGCTCCAGTGCCAACCCTCCAGGTATATCTTTCCTTTGATGTAGGAGTGCCTCATAATTTTACTAAATGTTTAAACTGTTTTTGAAATTGCTGTAAGTACATAGTTTTCATTTTATTTCCACTACTTCTGTAAATATTCTGTTTTATTGTTGAAGGGAAATCTACCACATTATGTATTAATGTTTCATTGAGAGAGCATTTAATAAAACCAAAACAATTTAAAATATACTCTATAAAGCCAGGCTTGAGTATGGAATCTGAGTTTCTAGTGCACGGTGGCACAGTGGTTAGCACTGCTGCCTCACAATGCCAGAGACCCGGGTTCAAATCCCGCCTCAGGCGACTGACTGTGTGGAGTTTGTACGTTCTCCCCGTGTCTGTGTGGGTTTCCTCCGGGTGCTCCGGTTTCCTCCAACAGTCCAAAGATGTGCAGGTCAGGTGAATTGGCCATGCTAAGTAAGTGGTATGGTAAGGTCAATGTTAGGTAAGGGGTCAATGTAGGGGTATGGGTGGGTTGCGCATCGGCGGGGCGGTGTGGACTTGTTGGGCCGAAGGGCCTGTTTCCACACTGTAAGTAATCTAATCTCTCAGAATCTTCTCAAGTAAGTTACTTACATAATATCATTGGGATTGTAATGCTGTCCTTGGTTAAACATTTGGATTATCCCCTGCCTCAAGTTGCTTCCTCACTGGGGTATAGCTTTGTTCTGAGCCATGAACTATTTTCTTTAATATCTGCTACTGTTCATCAATCCTCTTTTTCGCTATGTACATTTCCCAGTCCGCTCTAGCTAACCTGGCCCTCGTTGTGTTGTGATTATCTATATTTAAGTACAGGAATTTGATTTGATTTATTATTGTCACATGTACTGAAATACAGTGAAAGATATTGTTTTGCATGTTATCCAGACAAGTCATACCTTCTATAAGGGTAATAGAACAGAATGTAGAATATAGTGTTATAGCTACAGAGAAAAATCAACTTTAAATGAGTGGTTCACTCATAAGCCTAATAACAGAAAGGGAAGGAGCTGTTCTTTAATCTGTTTGTTTCCAACTCAAGTTTCTCACTCCCAAACTGAATGCTTAATTCTGCCATTTTGTGGTGAAAATTAAAAATTGCATAACACCAGGTTTATTTGGAAGGGTGGCACGGTGGCTCAGTGGTTAGCACTGCTGCCTCACAGCGCCAGGGATCTGGGTTCAATCCCCGCCTCGGGCAACTGTCTGTGTGGAGTTTGCACATTCTCCCAGTGTCTGTGTGGGTTTCCTCCGGGTGCTCTGGTTTCCTCCCACACTCCAAAAATGTGCAGGTCAGGGTGATTTGGCCATGCTAAATTGCCTGTAGTATTAGCTGCATTAGTCAGGAGTAAATGTAGGGGAATGGGTGGGTTGCTCTTCAGAGGGTCTTGTTGGGCCGAAGGGTCAGTTTCCACACTGTAGGGAGTCTAATCTAATCTAGCTTTCGGAGCGCTGCTCCTTCATCAGGTAACTAGTGGAGCAGGATCATAAGACACCCACTCGCTGCCTGATGAAGGAGCAGCACCCCGAAAGCTAGCACTTCCAAATAAACCCGTTGGATACAACCTGGTATTGTGCAATTTTTAACTTTGTCCACCCCAGTCCAACACTGGCATCTCCACATCATGCTGAGTTAACTGTTTCTTCAGAGATCTTTTATTCTGATATCATTTGTTAACCTTTCTCCTCCTCACACATTACCGGATCCAAAATAGCTGGATCATTGGTTGGATCCATAACACATTATACTAGTCAACTGTCCAAAATATACACTGTAAAATCTTCCTCCAGGTTACCTCTGCTAAATTGATTTTCTCAATGTAGCTGAAAAAAAGTCATCAATTTTGGGAGCAAGGTGTGCTCTGATTATTGTATTAGATGTATTACAACAGGTGTGAGATTGTGCCAAGAAATGTTCTTATTTACTCCACCTTTTATTTTAGCAGACGATCCTTTAAGTGTTAAAATAAGTGAAAATGGATGGGCCTGGCTGGTTTGTGGTGAAAAACTGATTGTCTGGAAGATTGGTCAGATGCCCATTTCAAAGGTAATAGGCACTCATTTCGTGTTTCAACACATTGCTGACTATTGCTAAAAAATTATCAGTTCAAGTGTCTGACCATGTTTTGAGTACAAAATCAACTTGACCCATCAATGCTGCACTGATGGAAGTTCTGTCTTTCAGATGAAACGTTAAACCTTATTTTAGTAAGCTCACTCAAGTGGATATAAATGATCTCACTGCACTTCATGGAAAAAAATCCCTGGTGTACATGCCAGTGTGTATCCTTCAGTAAAGAGCAGACAATCTGATATTTTCACTATGTTGTTTGTGGAATTTTTCTGTGCGCAATCTGGCTGTCATATATCCTTCCTTAGGACAGTGACTATACTTCAGATTTGTTTCACTGATTGTAAATGCTTGAGGCGATCCTGAAGATGTATAAATACAAGTTTCTTACAATCATAGAGGTAACAGAAGATGGCCATTGTGTTTGTAATGTCTGAAAATTGAGCCCGACAGCCAAATGCCATTCTTTCACATTTAGTTTGTAGCTTGTAGTTTACAAGACTTCAGATGTATATCCATTCACCATTTTTAAATGATTTGACTGTCTCTACTATCCTATTGGGCAGTGATTTCCAGGTCCCTGCAATGCTTTGGGTGAAAACCTATTTCCTTAAATATCTTCCCACCAGTCTCTTTAAATCAGTACCTCTTTAAATCAATACCTCTTAGTCCCTAACCTTTCTGCTAAGATAAATAGCCCTCTTCACTGTATTCAGGCCCGTCACAATTTTGTCCATCTCGATCAAATCTCCTCTCAGCCCCCTCTGTTCCAGGCAGAACAATCCCATCCAATCCAGTCTTGCCTCATAGCAGCACTACTCCAGTCCTGACAACGTCCTCATGAATCCTCTCTGTGCCCCATCCTTTCTCTAATGGATCCCTTTTTGTAATTGACAACTTTTTAAAATTTGTCTTCCATGTAGACCTCAGATGCATTTGAAAGAGCTGTTGGTAACTGCAAACCCAGCCATAATGTTGTATCAATCCTATTTGCAGCCATGCATTGTCCATGAGTTTGTTTGTCATCTTGAACTTTCCCTCGAATATCGAACTGTCCTATGCTAATTGGTTTTTCACCATCTAGCCAAATTAATGTGCTGTAATCCAGGGGAAAGCACTCAACGTATATTGAAATAACTTCTATCATCTCTCACTCTGGATGCTGTTAACCGTTCATAAGGAGTTTGTCAATCTAATGCCTGATGCTGAATTCAGGCTTGAGGGGCTGAATGGCCTATTCATGTTCCTCTGCTCCCATGTTCGCTTGTAGGGGGAAGGATTTGATCCTGCGCTGGTGCAATTCATATCAGCAGGCAGAGCAGTGACAGCAATTTGATCAATGGGGATTACATTTAAACTTGTAAATCTAAATAAAAGTTTGTCCCCTGACCCCTGTATGCTACCCTTGCCTTAAAACAATCTGTATGTAAGTTTGCTTGCTGAGCTGGAAAGTTCATTTTCAGACATTTTGTCACCATATTAGGTCACATCATCAGTGAGCCTCCAGAGAAGCACTGATGTTAGTGATCCGCTTGGAAATGACTATCCGACTACTCCGACCTCTTGGCATCATGGTAGCCCACAAACCCACCAACACACTAAAACAGCAGCTAATGAGCTTGAAAGACCCCATACAGACAACAAGCAAAATTAATATCATTTACAAAATACCTTGCAAGAACTGTAACGAACACTACATTGGACAAACAGACAGAAAACTAGCCACCAGGATACATGAACATCAACTAGCCACAAAAAGGCATGACCCACTCTCACTGTATCCTTGCATACAGATGAGGAAGGACACCACTTCAACTGGGACAACACAGCTATCCTAGGACAAGCCAAACAGAGACACGCACGAGAATTCTTAGAAGACTGGCATTCCTGCCAGAACTCTATCAGCAAACACATCGACTTGGACTCCATTTACCACCCTCTGAGAAAAAGAACAGGAAATGACATCACCACAGGAACAGACATGGCAAATCCAAGGAAATCTAAACACAATTGAAAACGGGTAACTAACACCAGTGGTTCACTGGAGGCTCACTGATGATGTTACCTATTTTGGTGACAAAACATCTGAAAATGAACTTGCCAGTTTAGCGAGCAAACCTACATATAGGACCTCAAGCTGAGCTACAAATCCTCGCAAAACTCATGAAAATAATCTATTTAATAAAATGTTAATGCTTAGTAAACACTGTCTAGTTCAGTTAAGCACAATGAAAAGTGACAGGAAGCAACATTCATTTCAATGTTGCCAGAAGAAAAGACCAAGATGAGGCAAGCATCTTCTTGAAGACAGGCTTCTTAACTAGGAGCCACCACAAACACACCCATGTGGGCCATATGGACGCACATGCACCCGTGCAAATGGATGCCCCCTCCTCTTCGTAGATTATCAGCTGTTCCCATTTACTTCAATTGAGATGTTAGAGAAAATAGGAAGGAAGCATGTTGATACGATTTGGAGAATTTTGGGATAAAGGGAATTATGAATTTAAATTATGATTGAAAATCTTCACATTTATACCTGGATCTAGTGCTTTGCAGCTTTCAAAAAATTTAATACAAACAAAAATTGTACCCTACAGGTTTCACTCAGTATGTTTCTGGAGACTTTATTTTAAATAATTGTCTTTTTTTCTCTCTGCTGTCCCCAGTTTTCTGTATGTAAAGAATTCCAGTTGCCACCTTGTGATCTCCCATATGTTGCAGACCTGGTCGCTTTATCTCATCCAGATGAGTACAGTTCATTGCAGGTGAGGACCTATGTGTGCTAAGAATGACGATTTTGGATGAACTGTTTAGTTAACATCACAAAGGACAGTAAGTCCCTTGGCCATGATGGGATACGTCTGATTTTCAAGGAAGTAGCCATAGTGTGAGTAGATGCATTGGTTGTAATCTTCCAAAAATCCTTAGATTCTGGAAAAGTCCCAAAGGATTGACAAACTACCAATGTAACAACCTTTAGAAAAAGTTAGCTTCATGAGTCATTGGAAAAATGCAAGGTTTATCATAAAAGATGTAATTGCAGAACATTTAGAAATGCCTAATTAAAATTAAGTGAAGTCACCATGTCTTAGAGTCATAGAGATGTACAGCATGGAAACAGACCCTTCGGTCCAACCTGTCCATGCCGACCGGATATCCCAACCCAATCTAGTCCACGTGCCAGCGCCCGGCCATATCCCTCCAAACCCTTCCTATTCGTATACCCATCCAAATGCCTCTTAAATGTTGCAATTGTACCAGCCTCCACCACATCCTCTGGCAGCTCATTCCCTACACGTACCACCCTCTGCATGAAACAGTTGCCCCTTAGGTCTCTTTTATATCTTTCCCCTCTCGCTCTAAACCTATGTTCTCTAGTACTGGACTCCCGACCCCAGGGAAAAGACTTTGTCTATTTATCCTATCCATGCCCCTCATAATTTTGTAAACCTCTATAAGGTCACCCCTCAGCCTCCGACACTCCAGGGAAAACAGCCCCCAGCCTGTTCAGCAAGTCCCTGTAGCTCAAATCCTCCAACCCTGGCAACATCCTTGTAAATCTTTTCTGAACCCTTTCCAGTTTCACAACATCTTTCCAATAGGAAGGAGACCACAATTGCACGCAATATTCCTACAGTGGCCTAACCAATGTCCTGTACAGCTGTAACGTGACCTCCCAACTCCTGTACTCAATACTCTGACCAATAAAGGAAAGCATTCCAAACGCCGCCTTCACTATCCTATCTACCTGCGACTCCACTTTCAAGGAGCTATGAACCTGCACTCCAAGGTCTCTTTGTTCAGCAACACTCCCTAGGACTCCCTATGATAATGTATAAGTCCTGCTAAGATTTGCTTTCCCAAAATGGAGCACCTCGCATTTATCTGAATTAAACTCCATCTGCCACTTCTCAGCCCATTGGCCCATCTGGTCCAGATCCAGTTGTAATCTGAGGTAACCCTCTTCGCTGTCCACGACACCTCCAATTTTGGTGTCATCTGCAAACTTACCAACTGTACCTGTTATGCTCGCGTCCAAATGATTTATGTAAATGATAAAAATTAGAGGACCCAGCACCGATCCTTGTGGCACTCCACTGGTCACAGGCCTCCAGTCTGAAAAACAACCCTCCACCACCACCCTCGGTCTTCTACCTTTTGAGCTGAAAATGTGTTGCTGGAACAGCGCAGCAGGTCAGGCAGCATCCAGGGAACAGGAGAATCGACGTTTCGCGCATAAGCCCGAAACGTCGATTCTCCTGTTCCTTGGATGCTGCCTGACCTGCTGCGCTGTTCCAGCAACACATTTTCAGCTCTGATCTCCAGCCTCTGCAGACCTCACTTTCTCCTTCTACCTTTTGAGCCAGCTAGCTATGTATCCAAATAGCTAGTTCTCCCTGTATTCCATGAGATCTAACCTTGCTAATCCGTCTCCCCTGGGGAACCTTGTCGAACGCCTTACTGAAGTCCATATTGATCACATCTACTGCTCTGCCCTCCTCAATCTTCTTTGAGTTTTTTGAAGAAGTAACAATCAAGTTTGTGAGACATGATTTCCCACGCACAAAGCTATGTTCACTATCCCGAATCAGTCCTTGTCTTTCCAAATATATGTACACCCTGTCCCTCAGGCTTCCCTCCAACAACTTGCCCACCACCGAGGTCAGGCTCACTGGTCTATAGTTCCCTGGCTTGTCCTTACCACCCTTAAACAGTGGCACCACGTTTGCCAACCTCCAGTCTTCCGACACCTCACCTGTAACTATCGATGATACAGATACGTCTTCTTGAAAGTGAAATCATGCCTGACAAATGTATTATTTTTTTGAGGAGGTAACAAGCAGGTTAGACAATAGTGAGTATGTCAGCTGAATAGTGAGCTGAATATTATCTCGTGGAATATAGGTGTCATATATTGGATTTCCAAAGTTGTTGATAAGGTACTGCACATTAAGGTGACTTGAAGGGTAATTGGGTTGGTGTGTTAATATGGAAAGAGAATTGGCTATCTAGAAGACAGTTTGGATGAAAGGGACACTTTCAAGATGACAACCTGTAACTATGTGGCGTGTCCCCCAGAGAACTGTGCTGGGACCGCAATTATTTATAACATACAGTAATGACTTGAAAGTTAATATACTATCGCCAAGTTTGCAGATGACATACAAATAGTTAGGAAAGTAAGTAGTGAGGATGGCATTAAAGAGTCCACAGGGGAATATGAACAGCTTAAATTAGTGAGCTCAAATTTGGCAGATGGTATTTTAATATGGGGAAAATGTGAGATTTGGCATTTTGGCAGGAAGAATAGAGAAGCTGAATATTATTAAAATAGTGGGAAAACTGCAGAAAGCTACAGTACAGAAATATTTGAGGATCCTGGTGCATGAATTACAAAAAGCTAGCATCCAGGTTCAGTGGGTAATAGGGACGCAAATGGGCGATTGGACTTTATTTCCAAGGGAATGGAGCATAAAAGTAGGGAAATGTCATATACGAGGCACTAATCAGACCACAGCTGGAATGCTGTGAACAGTTTTAGAGCTGTTATCTACTGAAATACATTGGTATTGAAGGCAGTCAAGAGAAGGTTCATTGGTTTGATCTAGGGTATGAAGAGATTTTATTGAGGAGAAGTTGAGTACTTTGGGCTTGTACTTGTTGGAGTTCAGAAGCAAAGAGATTTTATTGGAATCTATAACTTTTGGGTGGCTTAACAGGATAGATTGTGCATAGGTTATTTCCCTCTTGTGGGAAAGTGTAGGATTTGAGGGCTTAATCTGAGTAGCAGGGTTGTCCATTTAAGACACAAGAGGAGGCATTTCTTTGAGGGTTGTGAATCTGTGGAATTGTTTACTGCAGTAAAGGTTAGATTAAGTATGATCAAAGCTGAGATGACATTTTTATCAGTAGGAGAAGCAAGATTTATAGGGAAAAGGCAGGAAAGCAGAGTTCAGGATTGTCTGATCAGCCACAATATCATTGGAGGTAGAGCAGACTCAATGGGGTTCATTACTTTTGCTCCTACATCTCATGGTTTACTGGTCTTCTTACTTTAGGACTCGTGCACATGATCTGTTTTGATGCTTATAGTGTAATCCTGATGGGGCTTCACAAAATGTACACCAAAACCAATAAATATGTGGAATTAAGAGTCTAAGGATGACCATGAATCCATTTTTGATTGTTGGAGAAAAACCGAACTAGTTCAATAATATCCTTTCAGGAAGGAAGCCGGACATACTTACCTGGTCTGACCTACATTTGACTCCAGACCCGTAGCAATGTGGTTGACCTTTGACTGCCCTCTCTGCACAATTAGGGATGGCACAGCCAGTGATGTCCACGTCCCGTGAATTAATTTTCTTAAAAAACTCATCAAGATATTCTACTATCCCTTTCTGCCTCATGATCTTATCCAGCTTTCCCTTTGAGACATCTTTACTATTTGCCTTAAACAGCCCTGTAATATCAGCTTTCGTGTTATCTTAAGGAACTGGTGCTGATTGAAAAGCTGGCTGACATTATGTTCAATCCATGGATAAATGTCAGGCCAGTATGTCTTATTTTATAAAAATCTGTATTTGACCAATGCTTTTTAAAAACGTTGTGAAAAATATTTCAAATATTGAAGACAACTAAAACAGACTCAGTCATTGGGCAGTTAAAATTAGAGACCAGAACTGAGTTTACTTTGAAATTACTTTTTGACATTGCATGCATCTGCTATTAAAGCATAACATGTACTGCAAATCCCCACATAAAACAGTGTTTGTTTTTCCTGAAAAACACAGCTTTAAGTGAAGCATCAGTCTTTATTCATTCACAGAGACTGGTATTGCTGATTGTGCCAGCATTTATTGCCTGTTGACAGGATGTGAGAGTGAGCTGCCATCTTGAACTGCAGTCGTCCTTGGGGACACCCACAGTGTTTTTAGGGAAGGAATTGCAGGATTTTGACCCAGTTACAGTGAATCATGATGTGAGACTTGGAGGGGAACTTGTTCCAAAGTACCTGCTGCCCTTGCCCTAAGTGGTAGAGGTCACAGGTTTGGAAACTGCTTTGTAAGGAGCTCGGTGAGTGTTGCAATGCATCTTTTAGCTGGTGTGCACTACAGACTATCTGTGCCTGTGGTAAAGTTGTGTTAGATATGCTACAATCGAATTGGCTGCTTTGTCCTTGAGAGTGTCAAGTTTCTTCATTGTTGTTGAGGCTGCATTCGTCCACACGTGGCAAATATTCACAGTCCTCTTGTCATGTTTTGTAAAAAGACAGGCTTTGACAATTCAGGGGTACACTGGAATTTCAACCTCTGGTCTGATCTTGTAGCCAATGTATTTATATTGGCTAGTCCAGTTCAGTTTCTGGTCAGTAGTAATCCTAGGGTGTTGATAGTGGGTGATTCAGTGGTGAAAACACGATTGATTGTCAAGGGAGGATGGTTACATTCTCTCTTGTTTGGATATGGTCATTGCTTGGCGTTTATTTGGTGCAAATGTATCGAGCAAAGAAGGCTGAGAGGAGATTTTAATGTAGATTTTCAAAATCATGAATAGGCTGGGTAGAATACATATGGAGAGGCTGTCCTCAAAAGGAAGACAAATGAAGGCGTAGGCATAAAGTGCTGTGAAAAAGTACTTCTGGCAAGTAGTTAAAGAATGCAATGTACTGCCTGGAAATGTGGTGGAGGCAGGTTTAATTGAGGCAGTCAAGAGGGCATTGGATGGTTACTTGCTTAGAAACCATTTGGAACAAAACCAGGAGATTGGCAGTAGGTAATGATGCTCATTTGAAGAGGTGGTGCGGGCATGATGGGCTGAATATTCTGTGTCTGTGAATAATACATGCCATTTGTCAGCTCAAGCCTGGGTATTGTCCGGACCTTACTCCATGAGGACATGAATGTCTCTGGTATCTGAGGAGTCACAAATGGTGTTGAACATTGTTGGTCATCAGCAAGTATCCCCATGTCTGACCTTGTGGTGGTAGGAAAGTCATTGATGAAGCAGCTGAAAATGGTTGGGCCAAGGACACTACCCTGTGGAACTCTCACAGTGATATCCTTAGGCTGAGTTGATTGACCATCAACCATAATTATCTTTCTTTATTCCAGGTCATTCATCAAACGGGTGAGAATTTTGATAGGGTTCTTTGATGTTGCACTTGGTCATATGCTGCTTTGATGACCATGGCAATCACTCTCACTTACTCTCTAGAATTTAACTCCTTTATCTAAAGCAAGGATGTAATGAGCAGCTGCGACACCCTGGCAAAATTCAAAGTGTTAGTGAGCACTTGTGATTAAGTGCTGATTTTCCACACACTTAATCACATCTTCCATCAGTTCACTGAAAATTGAGAATAGAATAATGGCTTAATATGAACTTGTTCATCTTGGCAGTAAGCAAAGTGAAGTGGCAGATTATTTAAATGGGGAGAGGTTGCAGAACTGAAGGTACAGCAGGATCTGGGTGTCCTGGTAAATGATTACCAAGTTAGCTTACAGATACTGCAGGATTGGGTGGCACATGTGATGTTTATTATAAAAGAGTGGACCATAAAAATAGATGTTTTGCTACAGTTTGTATAGGTTATTGAAAAGATCACATTTGGAGTACTGTGTACAGATTTGATCTCCACCTTTTGAAAAGAACATAATTGCATTAGTAGCACTTCAGAGAAGGTTTGCCCAACTGATCTCTGTTAAAATGCTATCACTTTGTTTTCTAGTCTGTGTCAGTGATGGCAGTTTCCAGACAAGGGGTGATATGTTACTGGCCCAATATGACCCATGAAGAATCCTGCACAGAAATCGCTCTGGACTTTGGCAATGACTGGAAGTGTCTGACGGCAGTTTCGGTGAGTCCCATGATAGGAGATCTATCGAATAAGTGAATGTACTGTAAGGGTCTGTAACCTATACCCGTGCTACCTTTCGTCAAGGGCACGCAGCACTGCAGCAGGCATTCCAATCCTGACTGAGGAAACAATGGATGTTAGGTATTCTGTATTTTTGAGTTGTCAAAACTGAAAACAATATCGTGCAGCACCATATGTGAAATGTCTTGGAATACTGGGCTCCCGTTTTGCTGTCTATCCACAAATTGCTTTGGTTAAAAGATTTCAGTCTGTTGACCTCCTGCAGAATATGGAGAAGCCGACTTTGTAGATCAAACTATTATAATTCTGGTTAGAAAAGCACATTGTGACCACCTGAAGTAAATATCACCTACAACTCAAAATTAAACAGGTGAATTTGGACTGTACTTTGGCATTTGAAGATTTGATGGAGCTTTTTTCTTTTAACTGGTTCCTTGATCCTCATTTGGCTTTGTGCTAAGTCTGTTAAGTAGTCAGAAGCTAACCATTTTTAGGTTTCTTTTTAGGGTGGTGGATTTATTCTCGCTTCCCAGAAGAACCAATTGCTACGATTAACACCAGATGGTTCAGGCAAAGTGAGCTTCCGCCCTGTGCAGCAGGGACAGGGAATGCTATCGGGACTTGGGCGCAGAGTCTCATCACTCTTTGGCATTTTGACACCAGCTGCTGATGTTGTGGTAAGACTTAAAGGTAGTTTGGATCTACGTACGACTGACTGATCTGTTGGTTTTACCCTTTGGGTATTGAATAAATGAATATTTAAATTTATTATCTAGGAAGAAACTTTTTTTGCTATTACAAGTCAAAATGTTATAAATTGTAAATTATAAATTGTTGCTGTTTGCTTTGGTAAGAATTGTAGATCTAGTGTATTGTTGGATTTTCTTTTCTGTAACAGCTGAGTTCCGTATTGTGGGATGTGGAAAACGAGTGTTTCTACACACTGACGAATTCGAGTCTGAATAAATGGGAAGTGGATGAGACATCTGAACGCCACATTTTCAGCTGGGACTTAAACAGATCAATGAAAGGTGATCTGGGGGATTCTATCTGGGTAAGATGTATTAGAAAGACTTGACTGTTTCCATTCACATTGTGTAGAGTTTGAGGGTTTAGATTAGGTTAGGTTAGATTTCCTACAGTGTGGAAACAGGCCCTTCGGCCCAACCAGTCCACACCAACCCTTCGAAGAGTAACCTAACCAGACCCATTTCCCTCTGACTAATGCACCTAACACTATGGGAAATTTAGAATGACCAATTCACCTGACCTGCATGTTTTTGAACTGTGGGAGGAAACCCATGCAGACACAAGGAGAATGTGCAAACTCCACACATTCGTCCGTGGCTGGAATCAAACCCGGGTCCCTGGCGCTGAGACAGCAGTGCTAACCGCTGTGCCTGTAAAGAAGGACATATATTGATGAATGTAAATTTTTTCTAATGTGTTGATATAAATTTTACCCTAGTGTCTGACCTATCAGTTGTCTTGTGATCTCTTGCTGATTGTGTGCAGTCATACAGTCTAATTTCCAGTTTGCAGGTTTGAATTTGAATGGTAAAACTAAATACAAGTCCACTATATGATTTGGGGCAGGGAGTAATGAACTTTATTTGGAGGGGAAGGTGACTGCTCTTCTGGGCTTTTTGCATATCTTGTTGATGGGTCCCAGCAGTTTGTTCATGACTAAACACTTCAACTGCAAATAGTTACAGGAGAACAGAAAAGGGAAATAAAACTGAAAATAAATTTCCACACTCTGACCCCCACCCTCAAAGGAATTGAGGTTTTAACTTTTATGCTTTATTCTTCTGTTCCCCCAAGGGAGATGATGAAAATTATGAAGCCACTAAGTCTACAATCAATATGAAATATTTGGACTTGCAGCTGAGCAAGTAAGTGGGATTTATCATCTTTTTGGTACATTTACTTAGTTTCAGGTAAAATTAATTTCAACTGTTTATTTGTGTAGGCTTTCCATCCTTTCAGTGCAGCTAGGAAATAGCAAAATAACAGCAAGGCTGTTTTCATAATAGCTTTGCTTGAGAAATGATTACTCGATCCATTAAGCCCTTGCCTTTGCAGAACGAATATAATGTGTTTGTCGTGACCTGGCCTGTTTGATTTCCTTCTCTGGGAGGCAAAGATCCAAACCTGTAACCTGCAAGCAATGGAATCTATCCTGACTAATTGTGATGATCAAGCAGAGAATTCTGCTTTATGAGCATTACAAATTATACTCTTCTACATGAGGCAACTCTGCCAATTATGTATGTTGATAGATTCTAAGCCAGTTGGAGATAAATTGAAATTAAGGTGCACAACTTTTGTGGAGAGAAGTTGTTGACTCTCCGTCTTGCCCTTTCGCCCCACATCCAGTGTTACAGGTGCTCCTGAAATGTACTCAGACAATGAATAACCACTACCCATTTCTTCTTAACATTCAACAGGTTTAACAATTTGTGATTAACCAGATATTTAACCGATTCTCATCCTTTTCCCTACACTCAAATGTTTGATAATAGGCTATCCAAAACTAATCAAAGAAGAAAATGCATTTTGTTGCATTTTACAGTACAAATACTCATTCACAGATATGATATTCCCTGTTCTTTAAAGATTAAATCATTTTTTCACATGTACAAATATTGTAAAGCAATCAAAGAAAAAAATTTCCCTATTCTGTAACACAATGCTAGCTGTGCATTGCAATTTTGAATTGTTTTCTCAAGTTGCTTAACTAAAATGGTGGTTGAGGCAGAAATCCTTATAACATTTAAGTATTTTCCTGAGCACTTGCAATGCCAAAGCATGCAAAGCTATTGGCCAACTATTCGAAAATGGGATTAGAAGAATTAGATGGTTATTTTTCTCCGATGCAGACTCCATGAACTAAAGAGACTTTTTCTGTGCTGTAGATCTCAGTGACTATTCCATGGTCTCATCTTATTATTCCATGTTTTCATCATATCACCAGATGTCTCCCTCATAATATTCTAGGCCAGTTGTTTCTCTTTGAAAAACAGTCTGACAAATTGGTGAATTCTTTAACTCATTCTGTTTTGGAAATCTCTTCTTTGCAACATTTCCTTCACCCTAGCAAAGTTACTCCGCAACCTTTTTTCTGCATTACCATGACTTCAAGAGATGGTTATCCACGATGTTCAACAGATTTTATTTTCTCAGATTGCCCAATGTAGAAAATTTCCTTCAGAAGATTAGGCAAATACACCTTTGTACCTATCCACTAGTGCGAGTACTTTTATTAGCTTCCCAGTCCAATGAACAATATTTTGTTTATAAGTTTAGATGAACTCTGTCATACTTGAATATCCATCTGGAAAGTTTTCATGTGGATCATCACTAACAAATGACTAACTTCAGTTTCCCCAGCTGGAAAATTAAGAGCACGTTTCTGTGAATTTAATTTCTTTGTTTGTATCCTCCCAACACCATCTCAATTAAAGCATTTTTTAACAGGTGCTCTGTTCCAACTGGTCGTAGAAATGTTCAGCATGGAAACAGACCCTTCGGTCCAACCTGTCCATGCCGATCAGATATCCCAACCCAATGTAGTCCTACCTGCCAGCACCCGGCCCATATCCCTCCAAACCCTTCCTACTCATATACCCATCCAAATGCCTCTTAAATGTTGCAATTGTACCAGCCTCTACCACATCCTCTGGCAGCTCATTCCATACATGTACCACCCTCTGCGTGAAAAAGTTGCCCCTTAGGTCTCTTTTATATCTTTCCCCTCTCACCCTAAACCTATGCCCATTAGTTCTGGACTCCCCGACCCCAGGGAAAAGACTTTGTCTATTTATCCTATCCATACCCCTCATAATTTTGAAAACCTCTATAAGGTCACCCTTCAGCCTCTGACGCTCCAGGGAAAACAGCCCCAGTCGGTTCAACCTCTCCCAGTAGCTCAAAACCTCCAACCCTGGCAACATCCTTGTAAATCTTTTCTGAACCCTTTCAAGTTTCACAACATCTTTCCGATAGGAAGGAGACCACAATTGCACGCAATATTCCAACAGTGGCCTAACCAATGTCCTGTACAGCCGCAACATGACCTCCCAACTCCTGTACTCAATACTCTGACCAATAAAGGAAAGCATACCAAACGCCGCCTTCACTATCCTATCTACCTGCGACTCCACTTACAAGGAGCTATGAATCTGCACTCCAAGATCTCTTTGTTCAGCAAAACTCCTTCGACCATACCATTAAGTGTATAAGTCCTGCTAAGATTTGCTTTCCCAAAATGCAGCACCTCGCATTTATCTGAATTAAACTCCATCTGCTACTTCTCAGCCCATTGGCCCATCTGGTCCAGATCCTGTTGTAATCTGAGGTAACCTTCTTCACTGTCCACTACACCTCCAAGTTTGGTCATATCTGACATCAGATCTAGCTGCATAACCAGTTCAACCAGCCAATAAACTTCTTAACTGTTCTGCTTGTATTTTGGATGCTTATTTATAAGGTTTCAAATTAGTAGTGAAAGGTTAGATGGGGGTCTAGTTTGAGATTTGAGGGAAGGTCACAAGATGGTAGCTTTAAAAGATTGATCAGTGGACGCAGGGTTTTTGAAGAATGTCCATTGGGGACCAGAGTTTAGAAGCTCAAGGTGGTGTCAGTACCAGATCAGTGAGAAAGACTTTTGCAGTGTAGGAGGAGGGGTATTGTGAAAGTGGTTAATGATTGAGGGAGAGTTAGGATTATTCAGTAAAGGCAGCAACACTGAAACAAATTCCCTTTACCTTGGTTCCAAAACATCACCATTTCTGTGTACTTGGTGCATGGGTTGAAAGTTTAATACAGCAAGATGATTAGAGAAGAAGGTTGTAAAGAGCTAGGAAATTTGTGTTGACATGGATGATGGAATGGAAAATTTAGATACAGAGAGGGAATGATGGTAAATACTGCCTTTTCCCTGTAACCCCTTATTCCCTTACTGAATAAAAATGTGCCTCTCACAAACTTGTTGCCTGTATCTCTTCCAGAGAGGGTCTGGTGATTTTGACAGCAGCCTGGAGCCATGCAGATTCTCCCTGCTTAATCTACTATATTTTAACCACCCTGCAAGATAAAGGCTGTCACATTTCTGATGAAATAAGAGTGGAGGTCACTGAGTATTGTCCACCATATCAGGTAAAACTTGGGTACAGTATCTGCTTTTGTGGGTTTTTTTTTGTGGAATTTGTATCACAGGGTGCAGCTGAGGAGATTTGAATAAATGCATTTAAGGTGAAGCCAGATAAGTATTGGACAGAGAAAAGAACTCCATATAGGATTATATTAAATATAATAAAGGAAGAGAAATTCTGAGGAGGTTAAATACCTAAATAGATCAATGGAATGAAAGGCTCAATTGTTTGCTGCCCAATTCTCTATACATTGCTTTGAAGTGAGAATTTATTTAAGTGTTACAAATGCAAGTTATTAATATTGATTGGTTCTTTTTTTAAATTCAGAATTTATATTAAAGATGTATCTTTGCAATTTATTTTGTGACACATAAATAATTAAACCTTACCAGCTTGATTTTCTATAACCTAACAATGTTGAATGTTTGAATGTTCAACCTTACAATATGTAGCATTCACGGCACTGGTTTCCAAATAATGACTGGTGTTGAAGTGTATAACAGTAATGAGCTGGGAGTGCTGGCTGGTACCAATGTAAACTGTTGTAATTGAGGGGTTGGGAGAGGAGATGTCAGGTGTAGGAATATTGGATTGGAAGCCTAGAGTCCAGAGGAGAAAGGAGCCGCGCTCCGACTGAACGTGCAGCCAATATGGAGGACTGTGGAGGGAGGCTGGGTAAGCTCTGGTTGTTAGGAGCAGAGAAGGCTGCGAGGAGACTTGATTAAAGTGCATGAGATGAAGCTGCACTGACATGGTGGACAAAAAGCAGCAGTTCCCCTCAGTTTAAAGTTCAGTAGCAGAAGGGCATAATTTTAAGATGAAAAGCAGAAGGTTTAGAAGGGATTTGTGGAAAATGGTTTTCACCCAGAGGGCAGTGGGAGCCTGGAATACATTGCCTAGGAGGGTAGTTGAGGTGGGAGCTTTTTACAGAGTATTTGGATGACCACATGAAATCTCATAACTTTAAGGCCAAGTACTGGAAATGGAACTAGTACATATTTAGAATAGTTGTTTGTGCAGACTCAATGGAACAAAGAGTACTCGTTTCGTTGAAACCGGGCTGCATATGAATATGTATTTGTAAGAATGATGCTGCATGTCTTTCCCCAGATAATCTATTGTTAAAGTTTCAAACAGGTCATGCTGATTATAACAATGGAAAGTTTGAGTCTATTTTCATAATTTTAGTCAGTCTCTTTGTTGAACTGACTCTGCCAATTGAAACAATTCCAAAGAAGAGTCATTTCAGGTTCGACATTAACTCTGTTTCTCTCTCTACAGAATCTGCCAAACCTGGTGAATTTCTGCAGCCTTCTCTGTTTGTTTCTGTTATTAATTTTAACAACTCCATTTCAGACAGAGGAGCTACCGTGCCAGCGATTCTTGATTCCAGATTTTGCGAGCCCAGCTGCGTATCTCTATACATATGATTTGGTATTTGCGTGCTGTACAGGTACAGGAAGAGCCAGTTTGCCCCAGGAGAAACTTATCCTAAATATGCCAGGTATACAATCACCAAAGCTTTAATCGCCATCTGGTTGTTAAATATTTTCAGGCACAGTAGTTATAAATGAACAAGTTCTTTGGAATTATCATGGATGTAGGATGTCAGATTCACTGAGGGAACTGTTGTATGTAAGAAGTTTAACTCTCTGGCTGCTGCTCATTCTGTTTCATGTTGCTGTTAGGTAAGTCCTTGATATTGTAAATTGCTGCTGCCACAAAATCTTTCCATAAGAGCACAGATCAGATTGTGATGACAAGAAATTGAGGGCAGGCAACAGCCTAATGGTATTATCACTAGATTGTTGGTTCAGAGAGCCAGGTAATGGATTTGGATGTGGAGTGAATAATCTAATGATGCCCATGAATCTGTTGCTAATTGTCAGAAAAACCCATCTGGTTTACTCATGTCCTTTAGGGAGGGAAACTGCCATCCTCACCCGGTCTAGCCTACATGTCACTTCAGACCCACAGCGATGTGGTTGACTCTTAACAAGCCCCTGGACAATTAGGGATGGGTAATAAATGCTGGCCAAGCTAGCAATGCCCTCATCCAATGAATGATACATTTTTAAATGTTCAACACAAAATTCAAATAGGATGACCCAACTCCCAGTGAAAGATTAACTTATATTGATTCCAGAAACTGTGACTATTTATCAAAACATTAAACACAAGGGGGCAGTGAAGGTGGCTTCCTTTGACATCAAGACAACGTTTGCCTGAGTGTGACATCAAGGATCCTGAGAAAAACCTGGAATCGATGTGAATCGGGGGAACCTCTCTTCATTGATTGGAGTCTTACCCAGTGTACAGAACGATGATTGTGGTTGTCGAAGGCCAGTCATCTCTGCAGGAGTTCCTTAGGGTGTGTCCAAGGCCCACCATCTTCAGATGTTTTAACAATGGGCGCCCACCCCCCACCCCGCCCGCACAACATACCATTCATGACAACTCATACTGAAACAGTCCATATTCATATGGCAAGACCTGGGCAATATCCATGTTTGGGTTTAGAGGTGGCAAGTTACAGTTATGCCATACAAATGTCAGCCAATGACCATCTCCTACAAGAGAATGTAGCTATTGTCCCTTGCCATTCAGTGCCATTACTATCATTGAATTCCCCATCATCAATGTTCTGAGGGTTACCATTGACCAGAAACTGAACTGGACTAATCGTGTAACCACAGTATCCGATCAAAGGCTAGGAGTCCTGTAGCAAGTAATTCACCACCTGACTCTCCAAAGTCTGTCCACATCACGAGGTACAAGTCAGAGGTGATGGAACAATCACTCCTTTTGCTTGTATGAGTGCAGCTTCAACAACACTCAACAAGCTTGACACCGTCTGAGACAAAGCAGCCTGCTTGATCAGCATCACAGCTGCAAACATTCTCTATCCACTATTGATGCACAGCAGCTATGTAACATCTACAAGATGCACTGCAGAATCTCATTGTGACCTGTAATTACCAGAAAGGCAAGACACTGGTGTCTGGAAGTACCACTTGCTGCACCCTCCCTTATTTCTCAGGAATTTCCTCCTGAAACTCTCTACCTCACTTGTTCCTTAAAGCTTATTCCTTGGATCACCTGATCTAATATCTGCTCAAATGGCTTGATGTCAAATCTTGTCTAGTAACAAGTCCCAGGAGGTATTTCATTACATTAATGGTGCCATATAAATAAATATTGATAACGTATCAGTTTCTGCACTGGTTGTTGAATGTTCTTACTAATCTTGCAGGTGATGGTATCCTGGGAGCTGGAAGTTTTACCGGATTGCCTGTGCTCTTCTGCAGGAACAGTGGTTTGGTTGTTGCACGCCCCAAGGAAAGTGTGTCAATGCTGCCTGAAAATATTGAAGATTCGCTAGCCTTAGCAGCATCTGAGGTAGTGGTGCTGCTGAAGCTTACTTCTCTTTGTGGATGAACTCTGATGGATTATCCAAAATGAAAACAGAGAATGCTAGATATACTTAGATCAAATAGCATCTGTAGAGAGAGAAACAGAATTAAAGTTTCAGATCAATGAATTTTTATCAGAACTTACTGAACTGAATTGCAACATGACTGATTTGGCAATCCAATCAGTTAGCTTTTTGTAGACCAAGAGGGGAAACGCAGTGCTTCCTGCACCAATCTCAGTGACCATGTTGATCTGATATCCATGCTGTGGGACTTCATTCCTAATCTGACCTCAACTGGTCTATCAGATTCTCCCATTTTTGATCGAGACTGGAGCCACTAACCAATGTTGGGTTAGTGATGAATTGAGAATATTTTATGTTGCATGTGTCACATGTTTCTCAAGTGTTTTTTAAAGTTTTTTTGTAATCAAACTGTTCAGAGATGTTTATTAAACGTCTCTGAATCAGGTGAGACTTCAACCCAAGTGTCCTAGGAACACTACTACTGAGCCACAAGAGCCCTACCACCTTGACTTTATACATCTTCATTGTGGATTGGTTGCATGAATATTAACTGCTCTTTCCCAAAATGACTGACGTAATTTTAAATGATTTCTCGTAGATTTTCAAGTCTTTGAATAGGAAATCTGTGTTGCTCACAAATTCATTACAAAGCCAAAGTGCACTGTTAGAGTGAGTTTGAGCTTCCTTTGCACTAACCTTAACGGCCTTTAGCTGCGGGACTATGAAGCATTGTCCATGATGTTTCAGAGCCTTTCTGGACGAGCTTCGGCCTGTTTATAATGGAGCCCACTGCACCAATGCCACCTGAGCCAATTTTGTGTATGATGTGCAGTATGGCCACCAGGGAATGTGATATGTGGTAATCGCTCTCAGACATTTACAACACAAAAGGGGGCATTCAGCCCATTATGTCTGCAATGGTCAACAAAACTCTGACTATAGTAATCCCATTTTGCAACTCTTGCCCATACTCTTGGTGGATATGGCAACACAGATAAATATGTAAGTACTGCTCAAATGTTTAAAGACCTTAAATATAAACAAGGACTTTGCCCCCACTGCTTTCTGTGGCAAGTAATTCCAAAGATTTAACCCTTGTCATTTATATAAATGATTTGGCAGTGAGCATAAGGGGTATAGTTAGTACATTTGCAGATGACACCAAAATTGGAGATGTAGTGGACATCGAAGAAGGTTACCTCCGATTACAACAGGATCTTGATCAGATGGGCCAGTGGGCTGAGTGGCAGATGGAGTTTAATTTAGCTAAATGTGAGGTGCTGCATTTTGGGAAAGCAAGTCTGAGCAGGGCTTCTCCATTAATGGTAAGGTCTGGGCAAGTGTTTAAAAGGCATCTGGATGGATATATGAATAGGAAGGGTTTGGAGGGATATGGGCCAAGTGCTGGCAAGTGGGACGAGATTAGGTTGGGCTATCTGGTTGGCGTGGATGAGTTGGACCGAAGGGTCTGCTTTCATGCTGTACATTTCTGTGACTCTATGATTCGTCTCAGTTTCTGACTTGACCACCTTTTACAGGCCGTAAGGTCAACCCTATCTATTAAAAAGGCTTTCCTCAATTTCCCCTTAGTGTTTACCTGTTATTGACCCCTACTAATGGAAAACATGCCTTCCTGTCTGCAATACGTATGCCCTTCACAATCTTGTACTCTTCTATCAAGGTCCCCTCTTAATTTTTATTGCTGCAAGGAAAACAACCCCAGCTGAGTCAGTGTTTCCACATTGCTCCAACCCTCCAGCCCAGTCAGCATCTCGATTAATCTCTTCAGCATTCTCTCTTGTACAATTTTATCCTTCCTGAAATGAGTGACATCTGACTGTCCTAAATTACAAGAATAACATTTTGGAAATCTGAAGTGATATTAACCCAATAGCAAGGTAGAAACTTTAACAATGGGTAAAATTGTAGATGACTAATTTTAAATGCAGAAAATAAAAAATTCCGCAGTAGCTTTTTTTCTTAACAATGGCTTTTTTTTGACAATTGCACTTTGATTACAGTGCTGTCTTCTGGGGTGCACAAGGCACATCCCATCAGTGGTCTGCCAGGCACTGATGTTTGTTTGCGTTTGTTGCAGATATTTACTGTGGTTTCATGAGTGATTTGATTAAAATTGGGTCTCTTTCTCAGAGTGATGCCAGGCAACCATTTGAAAGAGCAGAGATGGAGGCACAGGAGGATAAAACGAAAATGTTGAAGACTGCCTTTGTGATGTACTGCAGGTACGAATGGATGGTGGGAATCTGTGTTTCATGTGGTTTTTTTCTGATTGACTGACTGTAGAATGCACTGGACAGAGTCGCCAGAATGCTGCTCCTGACACCAAGAACATCAAACTGCAAGCACACATTGTCCTGTTTTACTTGGAGTTCAAAAGGTTGAAAGTTTAAACTCTTTAAGGGATTCAATGAATGGATTCAGAGTAACTTTCTTCAGATGAACAAATCTGGAGGGTGGAAGCTAATCATTAAATTACAGTGAAACAAAGAACTGCAGATGCCAGAAGTCAAACAAAAACCGAAATCAAAGCTGGACGGTTACTGGACTCAAAAATGTTAACACTGCTTTCTCGCCAGAGATGCTGCCAGGCCTGCAATTTCTCCAGCAATTTCTGTTTCAGTTTCTTCAAATTACAGTTAGGCCATTGCTAAAGTGTTTAAAGGATAAAGAAAACATTGAACACTCACCAGACAGGCTGTGGGTCAAATCAGTGAATTTTCTTGAAGTTAGAAAAGCTGGAAATATGGGGTTGAGGGATGATTCAACCATACTTTACATACTGGAACAGCCTTCATGGGCTGAATGGGCTCTTGTTCTTCTGTACTTAATTTTTTTAAAATGTTGTTGTTGGGGTTTTAGGTTAAGCCTGCAATAGATCACCTGTGAAAACTTTGTCAGTGAAATACAGAGTTGGCTCTTAAAAAGCAGAAAAATCAAGCCTGTGAAATCAATGTTCATCTATCTTTGTGTGTAATTTGAGTTTCTCTGATCATTTTAACTTCCAGAAAGGATATCATTGGTGCCCAGAACATGTTGGAGGAAATCTTCCCCGATAGTTTTGACACAGGTCCAGACTCTGACCTGGATATGGCTGTGGCACAGATCAGTCTCGATCTAATCAATGACTATCCGGCTTGTGACCCACGCTGGGCTGAATCTGTACCAAGTGGTAAGATTTTATTGCAAACCTGCAGCACTAAGTTCTTTGGAGTGTACTGTTTATTGGATACGTGGAAATGACTACTGTATATGTACTGAGAAATTGATTTTTTTAAAAAGATACAATCCGGCCTGCCCATTGTTTCCCCTGCTCTTGCAGGACCACTCCTGTTGCTGTTTGATCACACTTAATAAACTGCTCATTGTTGCTGCACCAATAGGATAACTGGTTACTGACCCCACTGAATCTCTCTGAATATTATCATTGCGATCAGCTTGTGGTAAGGTGTTGAAGCCTTGAATATTTCTGATCTCCAGCAGTGTTGGATCCCCTCTACCTGAGAATCTGAAGCTAAAAGAGAAGTTTTGTTAGCACTGTATCACAATCTTGATAAACTTCCAAATTATGCAAAAATATTCTTCAACCTCCACACACGCACCCCACCCCCCAAAAAAAAGTCCAAGCCAAAGCACCAGTCTGTGTACAACTACATCTCTTGTAAAGTAGATAGTATTGTCATTTTTGTTGTAAGTGATTTCAGTTCGTGTGAAATATATGTTAATGGGGTTTGAATTGGTTAACATATCTTCCTGATTCAGCAACAGAACTTCCAGCCAGTATTTTCTTGTGGGCACAGGAACAGAAAATATCTACTACAAAGGCAAAAAGCAAATTTTCCCACTGTTGTAACTAATCTTTGCAAATTAAATATTTTGTGTATTGATAAGGCAGCTCTTCCGTACCTTGCGAACAAGTCATATTTGACTCCTAAACTGTCAGATCTACTGAGCTTCTCCAGAACTTTTGTTTTATTTCAACGTTTTCTTGGCTTTTATTCTAAGTGTTGATGTAGGAAGTTCATTGTAAACCATCAGTGCTTCATGACTGATGTGTGGAATTGACAGTTTCAGCCAATGAAAACAAATGTGACCAATTCCAGTCATTTGACTTGACAAATATTTTAATCTTAATATGGGGATAGGATTGGGTGCTGTATATGGAAGAGATCTTTTAAACTATGACCATACGTAATTAATTATAGGTAATGGTAAACTTTGAGATGATTGTTGTGGTGTCAGGTTGTAAGTTTGCATGCTGAGCTAGTAAATTTGTTCTCGGACGTTTCATCACCGTAATTAACATCAGTGAGTCTCCAATGAAGCGCTGGTGTTCTGTCCCGCTTGCTATTTATGTGTCTGTCTGTTGTGGTGAGTGTTGTCACTTCTGGTTCTTTTTTTCTGAGAGGTTGGTAAATATGGTCCAAATAGATATGTTTGTTAATGGCATTCTGGTTTGAATGTCAGGCATTTAGGAATTCTCATGCATGTCTTTGTTTAGCCTGTCCCAGGATGGATGTATTGTCCCAGTCGAACTTGTATCCCTCTTCGTCTGTGTGTATGGATACTATTGATAGTTGATCGTGTCTTTTGGTGGCTAGTTGGTGCTAACATATCCGAGTGGCTAGTTTCCTGCCTATTTGTCCAATGTAATGTTAGTTGCAGTTCTTGCAGGGTATTTGGTACATGATGTTCGTTTGGTGGTTGTTGGTACAGAGTCCTTTAAATTCATCAAGAGCTGTTTCAGTGTGATGGTAGGTTTATGGGCTTTCATGATGCCTAGGGGCTGGAGTAGCCTAGTTGTCATCTCTGAGATGGCCTTAATGTATGGCATGGTGACTAGAATCTCTGGACGTGTTGTGTCGTCTCGTTTAAGTCTGTTGAGTAGGAATCGGCAGACTGTGCTCATCAGTTGTTCTTGAATGTGTTGTTTATATGTGTTTCCTTGGCTTCTCATAGCTCTTGGGTGCTGCAGTGTGTTGTGGCTCGTAATGTTCTAATGCAGCTCGTTTTTGGATAATGATGTTACCTAGCATGGTGATGAAACATATGAGAACAAATTACCATCTCAGGGAGCAAACTTACAACCTTACCAACAACCTGAGCAACAAATTTTCTCTAAAATCACATTGTCGCGGTGTATTGGAGAAATGTAGTTGATGAGCTGTATGAATGTTGTGTCCTCTTCACAGATCTAAGTAGCTTTAGCAACACTTCCCTGCTGCTGCTTCACCAGCTGGAAGATAAGATGAAAGCCCATTACTGTCTGATGGAGTTTCTTCGGGATGTGAGTTTTAAATCAAATAACTTGAGTGTTCAGGTGCCATACGACCTTTCACAGTTCTTAATTACTTTGAAATCCAGCCACCGTTACATGAAGAAGTGCAAACCGGATGTCTGCACAACAAAATCTCAAGCATAAAACAAATTACCTGATCTGTTGGTAGTTGTGGAAGAGTGTAGGCCAGGAATTTTGCATCCCTCTTCTTTGATATGATGTCTTTGTTGTCTTCACTGAGCCATGGTCTTATTAAATAGGTTTCAGAATCAAACCACCTGAATTCACCTGCCAGGTTTGACACTTTTTTTGTGTGTAGAACATCAGCAGTGACAAATACCCACCAGACCTTGGCCGTATTTTGCACAAGTTTAAAGTTGAAAACAAAACAAACTTCTTCCACTGATCATTTCTAAACAACAACTGGCTTCTCTCCCCTGGTGATATCCACTACTAATCCCCAGTAAAAAGGAAAGTATGAAATGCATGTTCCCATAGCCATTTTTTAAAAAAAATGATTTACCACAAGAAGTTATTGTGATAGAGACTGATGTATCATTTAATCAAGAATTGGATAAGTGAAGACAAAGCATATAAAATGATGTGAGGATTATGATGTTCACTTAATTAGTATCAATTGGAAAAAAGCTGGTATTAGCAGAGGTATGATAGGCTGAGTTCTTTTTACTGTGATACTTTGTTAACGAATGACTGGACCCCAGAGAAACCTTGTTATTTAGCATCAAATATGTTAATTTTTTTTTAAAAATCTAGGTGGAATTACTAAATCGACTTGAGACTGTTCTGGTGCGTGGGATCCCTATGGCTACCCGCCTCTTGCTGTGTGAACATGCTGAGAAACTTTCTGCTGCCATTGTTCTGAAGAATCACCACACCAAGCTTCCTGAAGTTGTAAATGCTGCGATTAACTGTGCTTTGAGTAAAAGGAATGAGGGCATTCCTCAGAATCTGACCCCAGCTGATATTTTCTTCCGGGAGGTATGAGTTTCACACTCTGTTTAAGTTGCAGTGTTGAGAGGATATGAGTTATTTCACTGGGATGATTAGCACCCATGAGGAAAACAATACATTGATATTTGTAAGAGTGAATTTGTCTATTTTCTTTAAAAAATGAATTAGAAAGTTTGGGAGGCTAAAGTTCTTAAGCATTATACAGACTTGTGTATTACTGAAAATAGAGACGTGCTCTTGCAGCTTTTCATCTTACTATCATCAGGACAGATACAAGAAAGTTATCTTTCAGACGACAATTTGCAGTCCACAAAACTCTCTTAAGTGGCACCTTATGAACTGGCAAAAATTATCTCCCTGAAATACTACAAAGTGTACTGCATTGTTCTGTCCAATTATTATAGTTTTTGCAAATGTTTTTACCTCACTGTTAATATACTTGTTCAATTGAATGGCCGCACAAAATATCAACAGTTGATTAAATTAATTTCTCCTCAAAAAAAAATTGCAATCTACTGCGATGTCTGAATATTCAGTTGAGGGTGCAAGTGAGAAGGCCCTTTGCCGAGAAATTTTATTGAAGGCAAAGTTGAAGTGATTTATGCTGTAAATAACCATGATGTGTATACCCCTTGCATTTTCTATTACCTAGTGGGTGTGGACCCAATTTTTGATCAACTAGCACAATCCTGGTCACCGGTTAAGTGCCAATTAATAAATGGTTCACTGTACATAAGAAAAGGTTGCTATTTGGTTTGTAAGTCACCTCTGATTAAGGTTTTGACATGGAGAATGCACTATGGTACTAACTCGGCACCTTTATCTCCTGCAGTACAAACTATTGCTCCTTTTGAAATTTGGCATTTTCAGATTTGTCCTGATGATTATAAGATGGTATTCCTATACTACCAATTATTATTTATGATAAACACTGTAAACCGAAGCAGGACTTGTTTTCCTCAGTTATCTGAGATTTCGTCAATTTTTGTAAATTTGTTGGACCTTTTCTTAATCTTGGAGTTTACACTTTTAATTGTTTTTTTTAAATCATTGCCTAATTGATGGAAAACCCCACTACAGCTCTAAATCCACCAACCATGCTGCGCCCTTTATTAACCAATGAAGTAATGATTTTTTTGCAATTTGTATATATTCTTTCTGAAATGTTATTATTGTTCTATTCCATTGGTTTTGAACTTAAACCTTCACGAATACAGAAGGGAGATGCTGCCTTTGGACCTAAACCCACAAGGCTGTCTTCTGGATGCCTTTTTTTTTGTACAGAAAGAAGGATCTGTCTTTTGATTTTACTGTTGGTCAGATATGTTCCTCTCTGTTTTATTTTTCTCTCAGGCAGCCTGTGCTTTATCTTCCAAGCCTGTGAATATAAGTTCCATTGACTTTAACCATCCTTGATTTAAATGGTAGCAACAATGGTTTATAGTTTATTAATTTACTAGTAGGATTGGAGTGTGCACCGTTGACAAATGGTGAATTGCTTATCTTAGCTGTGCTGTTGGGATGGTGCATTTTGTGGTTTGGGAAGTTTGGATGTACCTGATGACATCTGAAACCATGCACTGCAGGAGTGTCTCTCCTCAGTCTGCCTTCTCTGTGTAAAAGGAAGTGGTCAAGAGTTGCTCCCTTGAATTTTATAATCAATATTAAAGCAGGTCATTAAGCTCCGTGGTTTAGATTAGATTAGATTACATTACAGTGTGGAAACAGGCCCTTCGGCCCAACAAGTCCACACCGACCCGCCGAAGCGAAACCCACCCATACCCCTACATTTACCCCTTACCTAACACTACGGGCAATTTAGCATGACCAATTCACCTGACCCTGCACATCTTTTGGACTGTGGGAGGAAACCGGAGCACCCGGAGGAAACCCACCTCCTTTATAGTTTGCCTGAAATAGTTTGGCCTGAAGCTTCTGGTTATCCATTATGGCACCACATTTACATCTCTTCTCTGGACAGGTCTCCCAGATTGATACTGCATTCGACTGTTTATTAGACGAAGAAGAACAATTTTTGGAGGAGAACCACCCACACTCTGTGGAATGGGCACAGATGGTTATTAGCATTAACAACATCTTGAAGGTAAAGCATCCTGAGAATTTTCAGGTTTGAGTCAAGAATTTAATGTGTTTGGTTTAAACAGTGAGGAAATATTTTGTCTGATTTTCTTTGGAAACAAAGTAAGGAGGGACTAATTGAAGAAAAGAGAGTTGGTCTGAAGTTGAGGCAAAGTTGAATTTATGTTGATATTGGGGCCCTTGTGCATCATCTAATAGAGTCATAGAATCATACAGCACAAGTAACAGGCCCTCAGCCCAATTTGTTCAGGCCGGCAAGGTTTACCAAGCTAAATTGGGCCCATTTCCCTTTGAACCTTTTTTATGTGGAAGTGTTATGAAGATGTGGGTGTAGCTTTAAGAAAGTTAAAAGCAGCAGAACTACCGGACACAGCACCAAGTGTTCTCAATAAGGGAACAGTGTATGTAACACTGAGTTCAACAACTTGAGTAGTTCGTTGCCTGGAGACTACAACAAATTTGAATTTGGCCAATCAGTTTAAATTATACCCCAATTTTAAAATATTTCCAATCAAGTTTGAATTGAGTATATTGACAATCTTAAAAGCCAATGACACAATCCAATGCTCTTGGGTATAAGACCGGGGGGAAATTGAACAATTGAGAGGAGAACTGACAAACCCAGCATGTAAACAGACCGCCTGAAAAATAGCTTTCTTAAAAAGGTACCTTTTCGATTAGTAACCTATGACGCAGAAATTCCTAACAAGGGGAAAAGAAGATCCAAAGACAAGAACCTACAGCTGCCTGGTTTTGAGATAAGAAATGTTTTGTAAATCTTAATTGGGAGTTTTATCAGACTAGTATTATAGAAGGGAATGTAAAAAATAGGTTAGTGAAAGAAATGTTAAATAGTGGTTAGTTAATTATTCTCTGTTATACTTTAAGAAATAGAGTTGTTAATCTTACTTTAAATAGTCCTTGGCCACTCAAATATTTACAGATTACTGCATGGGATAAATCTTTTGTGTTGCTGATTTTAAATTAAGAAGGAGGGTTTACCCCATGTAGTAATAGGAAGTGTCATACTGTTTCTGTCTCCACCTTGGCATTCTGTTCCTGTGTGACCCATTCAGAAGTGTAGAGCAAGTTGGCTTCTGTAGCTGTCAGCTGGCATGGAGAAGGTGGAGAGCTAATTTAAATTTTAATTTTTAGCTTCTGTTGCTCCGCTCCTCTCCTGAAGACCATACTCTATTTTCAATCTGTAATCTGCATCTTAAACCTAGTAAGTGAAAATTCATTTCACTGATTAGGATCCCTCTTCTATGCACTCCTGTCGCAGCACCATAACTATCAATGGTTCTACTGTTATTAGGACAGTCCCAGTGGTGTGGGGAAAGTACCTCTCTCCGGTACAGACGTGATGGTATCCTTTGAATCATAACCCAGGAGCATGTTCATGGAAGCAATATTAGACAGTGTGTTTACCTGTTTGACATGGAGTTCTCTTAAAATGCGATTCTATTCAAAAATGCCCTCATTTCCACCAGTCCAAATCTAGTTGGCATCTTGAGTTCCTGTTCTGGTCTGTTCAGCAATGCTTTGTTCACACTGTGGCCTACCAGCCACCAGAAGCTTTAACAGAACCAGCTGTTAGATTAAGAAAACATAGGGAAATTGAGAAACAAACTTATAAGGAGATCTCCGCTATCTGTAAGAATAATAGGGTGGTTATGGTAGGGGATTTTAATTTTCCGAATATAGACTGGGGCTGCCATAGTGTTAAGGGTTTAGATGAAGAGGAATTTAAGTGTGTACAAGACAATTTTCTGATTCAGTATGTGGATGTACCTACTAGAGAAGGTGCAAAACTTGACTTACTCTTGGAAAATAAGGCAGGGCAGGTGACTGAGGCGTCAATAGGGGAGCACTTTGGGGCCAGAGACCATAATTCTATTAGATTTAAAATAATGATGGAAAAGGGTAGACCAGATCTAAAAGTTGAAGTTCTAAATTAAAGAAAAGCCAATTTTGACGGTTTTAGGCAAGAACTTTCAAAAGCTGATTGGGGCAGATGTTCGCAGGTAAAGGGACGGCTGGAAAATGGGAAGCCTTCAGAAATGAGATAACGAGAATCCAGAGAAAGTATATTCCTGTTAGGGTGAAAGGAAAGGCTGGTAGGTATAGGGAATGCTGGATGACTGAAGACATTGAGGGTTAGTTAAGAAAAACAAAGGAAGCATATGTCAGGTATAGACAGGATAGGTCGAGTGAATCCTTAGAGTACAAAGGACGTAGGAGTGTACTTAGGGAAATCAGGAGGGCAAAAAAGGGTCATGAGATAGCTTTGGCAAATAGAATTAAGGAGAATCCAAAGAGTTTTTACAAATACATTTTAAGAACAAAAGGGTAACGAGGGAGAGAATAGGGCCCCTCAAAGGTCAGCAAGGTGGCCTTTGTGTGGAGCCGCAGAAAATGGGGGAGATACTAAATTAGTATCTTCTATCAGTATTTACTGTGGAAAAGAATATGGAAGATATAGACTGTAGGGAAATAGATGGTGACATCTTGCAAAATGTCCAGATTACAGAGGAGGAAGTGCTGGATGTCTTGAAACGGTTAAAGGTGGATCAATCCCCAGAACCTGATCAGGTGTACCCGAGAACTCTGGGAAGCTAGAGAAGTGATTGCTGGGCCTCTTGCTGAGATATTTGTATCATCGATAGTCACAGGTGAGGTGCCGAAAGACTGGAGGTGGGCTAATGTGGTGCCACTGTTTAAGAAGGGTGGTAAGGACAAGACAGGGAACTATAAACCAGTGAGCCTGATGTCGGTGGTGGGCAAGTTGTTGGAGGGAATCCTGAGGGACAGGATGTACATGTATTTGGAAAAGCAAGGACTAATTTGGGATAGTCAACATGGCTTTGTGAGTGGGAAATTATGTCTCTCAAACTTGATTGAGTTTTTTGAGGAAATAGCAAAGAGGATTGATGAGAGCAGAGCAGTAGATGTGATCTATATGGACTTCAGTAAGGTGTTTGACAAGGTTTTTTAGATTAGATTAGATTACATTACATTACAGTGTGGAAACAGGCCCTTCGGCCCAACAAGTCCACACCGACCCGCCGAAGCGCAACCCACCCATACCCCTACATTTACCCCTTACCTAACACTACGGGCAATTTAG
>NC_057724.1:450223-469952 GCF_004010195.1 Chiloscyllium plagiosum
ATTTTGGGAAAGCAAATCTTAGCAGGACTTATACACTTTAATGGTAAGGTCCTAGGGAGTGTTGCTGAACAAAGAGATCTTGGAGTGCAGGTTCATAGCTCCTTGAAAGTGGAGTTGCAGGTAGATAGGATAGTGAAGGCGGCGTTTGGTATGCTTTCCTTTATTGGTCAGAGTATTGAGTACAGGCGTTGGGAGGTCATGTTACAGCTGTACAGGACATTGGTTAAGCCACTTATGGAATATTGCGTGCAATTCTGGTCTCCTCCTTCCTGTTGGAAAGGTGTTGTGAAACTTGAAAGGGTTCAGAAAAGATTTACAAGGATGTTGCCAAGATTGGAGAATTTGAGCTATGGGGAGAGGCTCAACAGGCTGGGGCTGTTTTTCCTGGAGTGTCAGAGGCTGAGGGGTGACTTTATAGAGGTTTACAAAATTGAGGGGCATGGCTAGGGTAAATAGGCAAAGTCTTTTCCTTGGGGTCGGGGAGTCCAGAACTAGAGGGCATAGGTTTAGGGTGAGAGGGGAAAAGTATGAGACCTACAGGACAACTTTTCCACACAGACAATGGTAATACTTGTATAGAATGAGCTGCCAGAGGAAGTGGTGGAGGCTAGTACAACTGCAACATTTCAGATGGGTATATGAATAGGAAGGATTTGAAAGGATATGGGCCGGGTGCTGGCATGTGGAACTAAATTTGGTTGGGATATCTGATCGGCATGGACGGGTTAGACCAAATGTTCTGTTTCCATGCTGTACATCTGTATGACTTTATGACTCTATAAAACAGTTTGCCCACTTCCTTGTTGTCTAAAAAGGCTATTAGCCTAATGGGGATTGTACGTATGATTTAACTCTGATTCATTGAGCTACTAGTCTAGACGTTTCAAGATTTTCAACACCTCAATCAAATCTCTCTGCCTTTTCAGGAGAACAACTGCAGTTTCTCTAATGTATTGAAGTAACTGAGTCGCTCATTCCTTGTACCATTCTTGTAAACATTTCCTATACCCTTTATAACACCTTTGCATTGTTCCTAAAATTTGGTGCCTAGAATGAGACATGATTCTCCAGTTGAGACCTAACCACTGACTTTAAGGGTTCACCCTAACTTCCTTGTTTTTGTACTCTGTTTATTTACAAAGCCTGAGACTCCATGTCTTTATAAAAGTGTTTCTCTTTCATTGTGCAGGATATGTTGCACGCGGCTGTCCACCATCGACACAATAAAAGCTCATTTTACAAGTTCCAAGAAGAGACTGAGCAAGAACCAGAATACATTCCCTGGACAGGTGAGGCAGGGCTGTGTTGCTGATGGGATAATTTCAGTGGATTTTTCCAAAGATGCAGTTGACTTCAGAAGGACACTTGTGGTGCAGTGGTAGAGTTCATACCTCTGGTTCAGGTTCATGTCCCACCTACTTCAGAGGTATGTCATGACATGTCTGAACATGTTAATTAAAATATCTACACTGATTTTAGTGGTTCAGTCTGGAATGACTATCCTGCTTTCTAAAATAGAACTCAATTTAAGTTTGCTAAGGCAGTTGATAGCTATCCATGACAGTAATGTGGTGATTAAAAAATAGACACATTGCACATGAGAGGTGGAGTGTGTAGGTTCTGCAGATTTCTTGAGGAATTTGTTCATTGGCTACCTTGAATTGTCACTTTTCCAGTAACTAGTGGGTACCCCCCTTAAGCCCCACACCATCCTGACTTGGAACTAGATTGCCATTCTTTCACTGTTGCTGGGTCAAAATCCTGGAACTCACCTTGATAGCATTGTGGGTATTTACACATCTTATGGACTGCAATGGTTCTAGAAGGCAGCTGATACCAGCTTATTGCTCCAACCAGTGATACCCTCTTCCCATGAACAAACTAAAAACAAAAAGTCGTTAGAATAAGAGTGATGTGCTGTGCATCAGAGGTGCTCATTACCCAGTTGGGGAGCAGAGTCTGTCTGTGAACAGAAATTTTGAAAATTTGCATCAGAGAAGATTTAAAAACAAAAATTTTGAGTTGTGATCTGGACCGCGTACTCTGCAAGCTGTGGAAGCAGGTTAAACAGAAGTTAAGAAAATAGAATGGATACTTGAGGAAAGAATCGCAGGCCTGTATGAAATGCTCCGGGGTTAGGGATTAATTGCAGAGTTCTTATAAAGAGCTAGCTCAGCCACAATGGATGGAACGGTGGAATGATTTTATGAACGTTAATTATGCTTGGAGAGGGTCATCTAACATGGTGCTACTGTTAACAATTCAGTTGTTACTTGTAATCCAGTGTACAAATGATTTGTGATTTGAGTTTTGCATTTACATCTCAATAACTTTGTTTATTCTTAACTCTTTGAAGCATCCGGTGGTCCATCAGGCGTGAGGTGTGTGATTTTACGGCAAACTGATGTTGCTCTGAACAAGGTGTACCCACAAGTCGATACTAATTTACGCAATGCCCTTCTCGAGCAACTGGTGGTACTGATTGATTTCTATCTGGATGGATATGTTTGTCAACTCAAGTCAGTGGACAGACCCAGTCAACAGGAAAGATATAATAAACTAGATTTGGAATATACGCAGAAACGCTCGCACCTTCTGACACAACTTCGTACGTACAACAGTCCAGTTTTCTGATGTTTTTGTAGGCTTGGAGAAGTTGAGAGAAGAATTTAATGACAAGGCATTTTAAAACCATGATGGGAATGCTGGACAGAATAGAGAGGATGTTGATTTAAAGTGAATGGCAATAGAAGGATATCCAGTCGGCATGGACAGGTTGGGCTGGATGGTCTGTTTCCATGATTTACATCTCTATGACTCTAATGTGCAGGTGCAGTAAGTAATTCGATAGGCAAGCAATGTTACATTTATTGCAAGAAAATTTCAGTCGAGAACAACAAAATCCTGTTTCAATTGTACAGAGCACTGGTGAGACCGCACTTTAAGTACTGTGTGCAGTTCTGGTCCCCTTGTCTAAGGAAGGAAACACTTGATGTAGAGGGAATGCAGTGGAAGTTTGCCAGGGTTATCTCACTTACACGATGTTTATACCTAGTCATGTACAGAAGTGTGATTTGCCCAAGAACTTTGAAGTAAACTGATCTGTGAGCCAAGGGTGTTGTTTGAGAAATGTGACTTTTTAATATTTATTCTTTTAGTTTCTCTCGGACAGTACCAGTTGACTGCTTCATTAGCAGAAAAGTACTGTGATTTCGACATCCTGATACAACTGTGTGAACAAACTGATAACCAGACCAGACTGCAGCGGTATCTGAACCAGTTTGCAGATCAGGTGCAGCCTTTCTACCCCTCTTGGTGTTCGTTTTCCTTTTGAGTTGCAGTTTTTAAAATCAAAATTGGTAATAATTGAATCAACTTGCATGTACTTGTAGTCTTTCATGGCCTCTGAACATCAAAACATATTTTAATTCAATACAATACTTTTGAATTAATTGTTATTATAAGATAGAAAAAGCAGCAGCCACTTACACACTGCAAGCTCTCAGACATAAATTAAATACATGCACAGGGAACATTGTAGCATGTTTGTGTTTGACGTGAACCAGTTTCAGGCTTCTATCAATGTCAAAGAGACCAGTCACATAAAGGGAAAGACTGATGCAAATTTTCATTTCTTTGAACAGAACTTTTCCGACTTCTTATTTCGTTGGTACATGGAAAAGGGCAAAAGGGGTAAGCTTCTGTCACCACCAGTCTCCCAGCATGCAAACCTGGCCAGCTTCCTGCAGTCCCACGAACATCTCAGCTGGCTTCATGAGATTAACGTGCAGAACTTTGAAAAGGTATTGCATTAGATCTTCAATGTGAAACTTCAATGTGAACTCTTGGAAAGAAAAATCAAATTTTGTAAAAGCTGAGAATATGGACCTGAACAGGGAAACATTGATCTTTTGGAGGGAAATTTTCCCTCAAAGGCCCAGTTATTTCCTCCAAGAGGGGTTTGAGTATAGTTGGTACGGTCAGCATTAATTGGCCACCCCTAATTAACCTGAGTCAGTGCTGTTGGCTGAAGAAAGTTCCAGCATGTTAACCATTGGCCTTTCAGGTAGTGTCCTTCTCTCTGATGTAGGTTATGAAGCTGAAGCACTGCTTGTAACAGTGGCAATTTTTTTGGTCATCCAAAGCATAAACCAGATTTGCTCTAACCAGATGTTGATGCAGTGGTTCTTGAGCACAGCCTTGGATTTGTTTGCTGTCTAGGCTGTTGCATGGTTTTAGGGGAACTGAGGGGATTTGGGAAGGGTATAAGACATGATTACTTAATGGGAAAGCAGTAATCTAATGTTAATTTTGCCTTGATGCAGGCTTACAGAACATTACTTAACCTTGCTAATATGGAGACACGGTATTTTGCAAAGAAGAAAACTCTCCTGAGTCTCAGTAAACTGTCCGCATTTGCTTCTGATCTCCCCGATGACCATTTGCAAGAAAAGATGGAGGGTAAAGTCACACAGTTCTTTTAAATGTTGTTACTTTTTTCTCATGTTGATTTGTGGTGGCTGCTGAATCATAGATGCCAGTGTTCTTCATAATAAGTGTCAAACACTTTGATACCTTTGCCTTCTCGATACAACTTCAAGTCTCCAGTGCTGTGTTCCCAGTGTTATGACACAGAGTTAAACAGTACCCCCCAATTTAAACCTGTAACACAGAAATGATTTAACCCATGCTGTAACCTGTTAAAATTAGAGAGGCCAAGAACTATCCCAAACGTCACTATTTAAAGTACAAAAAAATTTAAGAACTTTATTCTTGAAGTCTAACATAGAATATTAACTAACAACTATTTATAACTCCTTTCTTACACTTATCTTTTACTTTCCCTTCTACAATACTGCTCCGATAAAACCCCTGATTAAGATTTATGAAAAAAGTTCAAATTTCAAAACCAGCCAGCTGTCAAATATTCTCTTTATCTTCCTCTGTGTTCTATTCTTAGCAATTTCTGTTTCACAGGTCATTGATAAAGTTTCCTTTAAGAGAGCTATTCTGTGGGCAGTCTGCAGGTGTTGGTGGCATGGCAGTTCTCCCCAACCTGGTCAATGTGTTTAATATTTATACCCCAAAGCATCGAATTGTTTCGTTGGTTTTAATATTATCAAAATACCAAATTCAAACTTGATTGGAGTTTAGTATCTTGGGGCATAATTTAAACTGAATTTGTATTTTCTTGTCTCATGGGCAGCACGGTGGCACAGTGGTTAGTGCTTCTGCCTCACAGCGCCAGAGACCTGGGTTCAATTCCCGCCTCAGACGTCTGTATGGAGTTTGCACATTGTCCCTGTGTCGGCGTGGGTTTCCTCCGGGTGCTCCGGTTTCCTCCCACAGTCCAGGTTAGGTGAATTGGCCATGCTAAATTGCCCGTAGTGTTAGGTGAAGGGGTAAATGTAGGGGAATGGGTCTGGGTGGGTTGCGCTTCCGCGGGTCGATTGGACTTGTTGAGCCGAAGGGCCTGTTTCCACACTGTAACTAATTTAATCTAAGTAATCTAATCTTAAAAAAAACCCAGATACTGCTAGCTGCTGGACCAAATGTTACATTGTAAATTTTTTATTTCTCTTTGTGCCTGTCTCAGTCCTTGCTAGCTTTCAACTCTCTTTTAAAGGTATACCTTCACAACACTAATAGTCCCATGCTGATCATGCCTAAATATACAGTGAGCAGGAGGAGGCCATTCAGTCCCTCAAGCCTGCTCCACCATTCAATGAGATCCTGGCTAATCTGTCAGGAACTTTGAATCCATATTTCTGACTAACCTTGATATCCTTTTCACCCTTTTGCTTAACAAGAATCTGTCCATCTCTGCCTTAAACATATTTAAGGACCACTGCCTTTTCAGCAAGAGCATTCCAAAGACTAATGATCCTCTGAGGAAAAATGTTCCCTCATCTCTGTTTTAAATGGGTGATGCCTAGTTTTTAAATTGAGACCACTAATTTGCAATTCTCCCAGAAGCAGAATATCCTCTCTGCAATCATCCTGTAGAGACCCCTTAGGATTTTGTGTATTTGTCATGTCACCTCGTACTCCTTTAAAATGTCCAGTGATGTAATCCCATCCTGTTCAACCTGATCATTCCAAGTATTAGTCTGGTAAACCTCCAGATGACTTCCTTCATATTTATATTCTTTTGTAAATAAGGGGACCAATATTGTACATGGTATTCAAAAATAATCTAAAACAGAATTCGTAGTGAGACTGAGCCAACTGTCTCTCACCAAGGTGTATGACCTTATACTAGGAGTACTGAGCTCAGTACAGAGCTAATTCCACTGCTATCACCTTCCCTTGGGGGTATGGGGTTCAGTTCAGGATTGGCCCAGCATCCTTCAATTCTAGTAGGAATTCATCACCTCTGTCTTTCAAATATTCATTGGACCCCCCCCCCCACACAATCTTCTATGGTAGAAAGTTCCAAAATGTCTCAACTGTCTGATCAGGGTTTGGGGTTCAAAGGGTGACTCCATATTTCTGGACCGCTGCAAAAGCGGAAACATCCTTTCTACGTCCACCTTGTCGGCACCATTCAGAATTCAACCAAGTCAACCCTCATTCTTCTAAACTCGAAGTGGAAACCAGCTCAATCTGTCTAATGTTTCCTAATCAGACAAGCCATTCATTTCAGTTTTCAATCTAATAAACCACCTATGTGTCTCTAATGTGTTTTACATCTTCCTTTTAAATAAGGAGACCAAAAAGGCATACACTTTAAGATGTGCCCAGTATAAATTTTTTTATTCATTCACAGGATGTGAGTGCCAGTAGCTGGACCAGCATTCCCTGCCTATCCCTAATTGCCCAGAGAGCGGTTCTGAGTCAACCACATTGCTATGGGTCCCCAGAACGTTTCCTGGAACTTTGGATTAATAGTGTAGTGATAATACCAATAGGCCATTGCCTGCCGCTTGAAACTGAAGCACAACATTTTTTGCTTTTATGCACAGCTGTTTACAATCTGACATTTTCAACACTTTTTTTTTCTTGGACTTTGGAGCCTCCCATTCTATCCACTGTTAGCATATAGCTTGTTGGCACTGTCTCTAAGTACAAATATCTTGTACGTTTTTCTGTAAGACAATCTGGGCCCTTTAAGCTCTAACAGTCAAACCACACAGACTTTGTTGTCAAGCAGACTTTAGAAAAGGTTACATGATTGTCTTAAGTATGGTCTTAGACCTTAAAAGTCATAGTAGGTAGATAATGGGACAGTTATGAGTATTTCAGACTCCTCAACAAAGCAAATAGATACCATCTTGTCACCACGGGTATATGATATATTAAACAAGAATATCTTAAACATATATTAGGAATTTTTAATTTTTTGAAAATTTCACACTTCACAAAAACAACTTTTGTTCTGATGTAGTTTTACTTTTTACCTATGTTTCTTTTGTGTGGGGAAATTAGTGCTGCTTAACCCAGTAGATTAATTTAGGATATCTGGTCAGCATGGACAAGTTGGACTGAAGGGTCTGTTTCCATGCTGTACAACTCTATGGCCCTACGACTTTAATTCCTTTCATAATAAAGGGTAGCAATCTATTGGCCACCTTTAGTTCTTGCTGTACTCTCATATATTAATAGTAGTGGGTTTAGTTTTCTGAGCCTAATGGATGAAGGAGTGTGCCAACGACCTAAGCTAACTTAATTCTTAGTTAGAAATAGTAGTGGCACTGTTTACTGTGCAGTACTTAGGAATGTTTTTCATCCAAAGTTGTAAAATTTGGTCACAGCAGTGAAAACCCTTATTGATGCTTGGCAAGCAACACTTTTCATGTTTCCAATGCCTTGATCATGCTCTTTCTAAAGTAGTACCTTCATTGTATTTTTTCTTACAGATTTGACAGCACAGGAGAGGTATTTGCTTCATCAAGAGACCTTACCAATGGAACTGGTAAATAAGAAACAGTTCAACATAGAAACCATGCCTGTATTAACTGCTTTACAGTTGATCCACGTAAGTACAGAGGGCACCTTTAAGCACAAAACTCTTCATAATTTATCCAAGTGTCCAAAGTCAACAGGATAGCATGTCTGAAATATTTGCAGAAAGGACACTGAAACCATAAGGAATGTACAGTCCAGGTTTACTAGGATAGAAATTAGTTATGAGAAGTAACATATTTCATGGGATTGTTCCCACTGGAACAGAGAAACGCAAGAGATTTCATGAAGATTTTGTTTTAACTATTCAGAGAACAAGAAAGATCGCTCCTGTCATAGAGTCGTAGATGTACAGCATGGAAACAGACCCTTCGGTCCAACCCGTCAATGTCGACCAGATATTCCAACCCAATCTAGTTCCCACCTGCCAGCACCCGGCCCATATCCCTCCAAACCCTTCCTATTCATATACCCATCCAAATGCCTCTTAAATGTTGCAATTGTACCAGCCTCCACCACATCCTCTGGCAGCTCATTCCATACACGTACCACCCTCTGTGTGGAAAAAGTTGCCCTAAAGGTCTCTTTTATATCTTTCCCCTCTCACCATAAACCTATGCCCTCTAGTTCTGCACTCCCTGACCCCAGAGAAAAGACTTTGCCTATTTACCCTATCCATGCCCCTTAATTTTGTAAACCTCTATAAGTCACCCTCAGCCTCCAATGCTCCAGGGAAAACAGCCCCAGCCTGTTCAGCCTCTCCCTATAGTTCAGATCCTCTAACCCTAGCAACATCCTTGTAAATCTTTTCTGAACCCTTTCAAGTTTCACAACATCTTTGCAATAGGAAGGAGACCAGAATTGCATGCAATATTCCAAGTGGCCTAACCAATGTCCTGTACAGCCACAACATGACCTCCCAACACCTGTACTCAATACTCTGGCCAATAAAGGAAAGCATACCAAACGCTTTCTTCACTATCCTATCTACCTGTGACTCCACTTTCAAGGAGCTATGAACCTGCACTCCAAGGTCTGTTTGTTCAGCAATACTCCCTAGGACCTTCCCATTAATTTTGGTAATAAAAGATTAAATGTGTAATGCACATTTGTGTAATTTAATTTGAGTAATACAAAATTATGCTATTCATCCAGAAAATAATGAAAACTTATTCAAATTTTCCTAAAGCTCCTCGCAGCCAATTAATTATCTGTGAATTACCCAATATAAATGCAGCAAGAACCCGCAGTAGCTAATCAAACTGACTAGAAGAATTGCTTTTACAGACTGGTGATAGTGGGCATTGTTGTCAGGCCTCCAGAAATCCCTATTAAGGAATTTATTTTTGTACGGTCTGAGCGACTGTGTGGCATCAAGGACCCTGTGGAATCAATGGGAATCAGGGAGGGGGGAAAATATTCTGCTGGGTGGTGACATACCTGGTGACAGATTCAGATCTACAGCACAGAAAAGGACCCTTTGTCCCAATGTGTCTTTACCAGTCCAAAACAGCCAGCTGACTAATCTTATCCTGTTTTCCAGCACTGCCCACAGCTTCGTATTTCTTGGTATTGCACATCTAAATACTACTTAAACTGTTGAGGGTTTCTGCCTGTACCACCCTGACAGGTAGAGTTCCTGCGTGAAAATATTTTTCCTCACATCACCTCTAAACATCCCTTCCCTTATCTTAAATTTGTGACCCCTGGTTATTGATCCCACTGCCAAGGGGAAAAATATATATATATATGAAAGATGGTTGTGGTTATTGGAGGTCAGTCATCTCAGCTCTCAGAAATCACTGCACGAGGTCCTTGGGGTAGTCTCCTCGGCCCAACTGTCTTCCTGATAAAGGGCTTTTGCCCAAAATGCGATTTTCCTGCTCCTCGGATGCTGCCTGACATGCTGTGTTTTTCTAGCACCATTCTGATCTTGACTCTAATCTCCAGCATCTGCAGTACCCACTTCTGCTAACTATCTTAAGCTGCTTCACCAATGACCTTCCCTCCATCATAAGGACAGAAATGGGAAAGTTTGCTGCTGATTGCACAAAATTCAGCACCATTCACGATTCCTCCAACAGTGAAGTTGTCTGTTTCTATATGTAGCAAGATATGAGCAACATTTGGGCTTAGGTTGATAAATGGCAAGTAATATTCATATTACACTAGGGTCAGGCAATGAACATCTTCAATAAGAGAGAATCGAACCATTGCCCCATGACTTTCAATGGCAGTACTGTTGCTGAATGCCTGACAGCAACGTCCTGGCGTTACCATTGACCAGAAAGTCAACTGGATCTGCCATATAAATAGAGGCTACAAGAGCTGGTCAGAGGCAAAGAATCCTGTAGTGAATAACTCTCCTCTTGACTCCCTAGACCCCCTCTACAAGGCTCAATCCAGAACAAAGCAGCCCACTTGATTGGCACCACATCCACAAGCATTCACTCCCGATGCTCAGTAGCAGCACTGCAGATATTCACCAAAGGTCCTTGGACTGCACCTTCCAAACGCATAATTACTTCAAACTAGGACAAGGGCAGCAGATACATTAGAATACCACCTGCAAACTACCCTCCAAGCCACTCACTATCCTGACTTGGAAATATATTATCATTCATTCAATGTCCCTGTGTCAAAATCCTGGAATTGTCTCCCCACTGAAACTGGTACCCCTACACTAAATAGACTGGAGCAGTTCAAGAAGGTTCTGTTCACCGCGGCCTTCTCGAGCAGTTTGGAATGAGCTATAAGTTGTTGGCCAAGCAAATTACCCCTACATCACATGACTGACATTTTAAAGTTCTGATCAATTGTTAGTGATCAAATTAATATCCATTTTCTGCAGCTTTACATCAGTGATGACAACATAAAAGCAAATGAATACGATTTCAAGAAGGCACTTGATCTCCTGGAATTTGTTGAAAAGGTACTGGTGTGAACTGACGGAGCTAACAGTAATATCACAAGTGATGTAACTTGAGTAGAAGTGTAATAAATGTCATTGTACTTTGGTGTTCTGTCTGCTCCATGTTTTAGCATGTGACCTGATAACTGTCCTTCCCAAAATGATTCATTTTGAAATGTCAGTTATTAGCTTTTCTTTTATTTTGTTCCTTCCTGAAATGCCCAACTGATTTTGGAAAATCTGAAAAATTCTGGACATAAAGCTTCTGCAATTCTATATTAATGCAAAGGGCCCCTGTTCATTACAACAGAAACATGAAGATGGCACCTGCTTCAATTAAACAAAATAGCTGACAACCATTCACTGGTTTATTTTCTTAGGGCAATGCCCTGACAATCATATTCAAACTGCCTGGTTTAACATTTAAACCGTGGGTGGCAACTGTTAATCAGCATCACCTGGTGTATTAGCCAAGCAGCACCCCTGTCAATCAATCAGCATTCCCTCTCCCAGTATAAATGTTGATTATTTTCTCCTTCCCCTTTGAATTGATATTCTTAAGAATTGACCTGAGGATTAGAAGACAAAGTTTTGATAACATTTATTTTTGTTTTTAGCAATATTTAAGTTCTGTAATACCAATCAGTGTAGTTTCTTGTAGCTAATTTTTTTTTTTACCTCTTCTATGATGTTACCTAGGGTAAAAAAAAACCATTTATTTATTGGAATGCTACCTCTGCCTCTCGCTTACTCCTCTTTCTCTCTGTCCCAAATAAAACAAATTACAGAAAGGGGAACAACAGGGAATCTTGAAGCCGATTTAAGGAAACCTCAGCTAAAATCGAAGTGCAATTTGGTTTATAGAAACACTTAGTTTAATTGTAACAAAATCAAAATTCTCATTCAAGTTAACCTGTCATTTGCTGTGTGGCAATTTATGTTTGAATCAGGCAGGACCTGTGAAGGTGATCACCAACTGGAGCTCTGTAGAATTCCTCTACAGTATCTGGAAGGCAGATGCTGTACCCAGGGAGATGCAACATTCCTTCTATTTTGGGGACAAACTTAATTGGGTTTTGAAGTCTTGCTTCTTTAGGAGCTAAGATATCCTGTATTGATGGAAGCAAGCAACTGTTTACTTTGTCCTATAAGCCCTCTCATTGGAGAGCATTGTGTTGAAAACTTTCTTCAAAACCAGTATAGAATCATAATGTTTTAACTTCTGTACCTTTCTTCCTATTTTCCCACCTGTTTGTCTTTTAGGGTCATAGAGATGTACAGCATGGAAACAGACCCTTCGGTCCAATCTGTCCATGCCGACCAGATATGCCAACCCAATCTAGTCCCACCTGCCAGCACCCGGCCCATATCCCTCCAAACCCTTCCTATTCATATACCCACCCAAATGCCTCTTAAATGTCGCAATTGTATCAGCCTCCAACACATCGTGGCAGCTCATTCCATACACATACCACCCTCTGCGTGAAAAGGTTGCCCCTTAGGTCTCTTCTTTATCTTTCCCCCCTCACCCTAAACCTATGCCCTCTAGTTCTGCACTCCCCGACCCCAGGGAAAAGACTTTGTCCATTTATCCTATCCATGCCCCTCATAATTTTGTAAATCTCTATAAGGTCACCCCTCGGCCTCCAACGCTCCAGGGATAACAGCCCCAGCCTGTTCAGCCTCTCCCTGTAGCTCAGATCCTCCAACCCTGGCTAGATCCTTATAAATCTTTTCTGAACCCTTTCAAGTTTCACAACATCTTTCTGATAGGAAGGAGACCAGAATTGCATGCAATATTCCAACAGTGGCCTAACCAATGTCCTGTACAGCCGCAACATGACCTCTCAACTCCTGTACTCCATACTCTGACCAATAAAGGAAAGCATACCAAACGCCGCCTTCACTATCCTATCTACCTGCAACTCCACTTTCAAGGAGCTATGAACCTGCACTCCAAGGTCTCTTTGTTCAGCAACACTCCCTAGGACCTTACCATTAAAGTGTATAAGTCCTGCTAAGATTTGCTTTCCCAAAATGCAGCACCTCCCATTTATCTGCATTAAACTCCATCTGCCACTTCTCAGCCCATTGGCCCATCTGGTCAAGATCCTGATATAGTCGGAGGTAACCCTCTTTGCTATCCACTACACCTCCAATTTTGGTGTCATCTGGTGTACTAACGGTACCTCTTATGCTCGCATCCAAATCATTTATGTAAATGACAAAAAGTGGAGGACCCAGCACCAATCCTTGTGGCACTCCACACTTCACAGGCCTCCTATCTGAAAAACTACCCTCCACGACCACCACCCTCTGTCTTCTACCTTTGAGCCAGTTGTATCCAAATGGCTAGTTCTCCCTGTATTCCATGAGATCTAACCTTGCTAATCAGTCTCCCTTGTCGAACACCTTACTGAAGTCCATATAGATCACATCTACCACTCTGCCCTCATCAATCTTCTTTGTTACTTCTTAAAAAAACTCGATCAAGTTTGTGAGACATAATTTCCCATGCACAAAGCTATGTTGACTATACCTAATCAGTCCTTGCCTTTCCAAATACATGTATATCCTGTCCCTCAGGATTCCCTCCAACAACTTGCCCACCACCGAGGTCAGGCTCACTGGTCTATAGTTCCCTGGCTTGTCTTTACTGCCCTTCTTAAACAGTGGCACCACATTTGCCAACCTCCAGTCTTCTAGCACCTCACCGGTGACTATCGCTGATACAAATATCTCAGTAAGAGGCCCTTCTTGCCTAATAAGTTATGTTTAGTGTTTGCTTGACTGAGTCAGTCTTGAGCTAAGTCCTGGTGGCATCAATGAAGCTTTCCTGACTCACCAACTTTCTCTGAACTTCCTCAATCAGCTCCAGGTTATCTTTGTTTTGACTTTTTTTTTAATCTGGAGTGTCATTTCATGGGAATATTTAAAATTGACCCCAGTTGATAGAAAGAAACTGATTAGTAATAAAGAAGAACATTAGAACAAGGGACGTCAATATAACCTTGTGAGACTTAAAAGTGAGCAGGTGTTTTATTTGCATGTAGGTTGAGAGGCAGTGAAAAAATGCAGGAATAGTTTGTGGTTGAAGTAAACAAACAGGGAATGGGAACAGGACAGGCATGTGGAATGAGAATATTGTACATTTGGAGGAGAACATCCGGCTGAGGCTTTATACCTCAGGTGTATAGGGACAGATGTATAGCAGCTCTTGAATTATTTTGGAAGCTAACTGTTTTTTGTCTGTTTGCTGTCTGAAGGAGGAGGGTCTGGAGGCTCATACTAACATTGAGTCATTGAAACTGGAAATCTTCTGCCAAGCTATTCAGAGAGACAAGTAAGTGCATTCTGGTTTTTCTATCCTCATCCGTGTACGCATTAAAAGGAACCGTTATCTATTCATAAACACAGTAATGTTGTTTGTTAGCTTTGTGAAACTATGCTGCAAGCATAGTATAGAAAACATAAAAGACTTTTATTAAGTGATTTGGCTACTCCCACCTCTCATTAAGTCCTTGTTTTCCATCTCCCATTCTATGGTGAAACACACTAGAAATACAGCCTCCAATGTTCTTAGTTCCCATGGTGAGTTGCAAGTGTAATTTTTAAAAATATTTATTTGTAAATTGTTTTCATTAACAAACATTTTGGTTGGAATCTTTCCCTATGATGATGATGATGAAAGTGGTTAATTACTCACATGCTGGCTGTTGTCATGGGTTAGCTATCACCAACCCTTGGCAATTCTTCAACTCTGAATTGACAAAAACTCACCAGAGAACATTCTGCTTGTCTTGTTTTTCCGCAGTTGGTCTTTTGATGCAAAAGATGATCCCATTGAAGCTGCAAAGGAAACTGTACTGATAAAGGTTATTAAAAAGCTCATGGATGAAGGTGAGTGTTATTCAACTGCTTCTTGAAACAGCTTGTTCTGATTCAGTATTTAATATCAAGTACTAAAGTGCTTTGTGATAAGTGCATGTGGGTATATACCCAGTCTCATTTTATTATTAATTCATCCATATGATGCAATATGTTTCTGTTCAGTCAGAGGGCTGTGCCAGATGGCTAGTATGCTGTAATGTCTCTAATGGGGGTTATGTTGCATCCTTTGAGTATTGTAGCACTGCCTGAAATAGCCAGGTCCTGAATAGCTGTAAGAGCTGTAATATCCTTCCTCTAGCCAACTACGTTTTGTTGATTTTGATAGACTGGTGTGTATTGATTACTATTTTTCAAATATCTTTCATTTTTAGGAGTTCAGCTGAAATATTATTTGCCAGAAGTGAAGGACCTGCTGAAATCAGAGTATCTCGTAACCCTGAGATCTAATTCCTATTTTGAATTCCTTCTACAAGCAATCTATGAACATTATTTTAAACTACAATCCTGATTTGCTGTGTGTCATCAGCCTATTTTTTTAAGATTCTTCGCTCCTGTCAGGAGCTGCAGAAAAAGCGAGCTGCAATGTTTAAACTTTTGTATAAAATAAATGAATTAATTTGTGCTTATGAAAGTTGTTTAATTTTACAAAGGTCACAAACTTGCTGCTTCCAATCTGAATGGGGGTCTGTTTGATGTAGGATTGAATAAGGCATCTTGGTCTGACGGGCAAAGTATTTAGTAGCCGAGTCACTGATCCCATTTTTTTAAAAAATTGGTTCTTTCTACTCATAATGCTTCTCTCAAATGGGGATATTTGTAAAAGGAAACCCATGGTAAGTAATTTTCCTGTTCGTAATAAAGAACTCTAAGGCATTTTGAAAGTATATTACAGGCAAGAATGTAACCAGAGAGAGAATAAAGCCCTTGAAGGATTGAGGTGGCAAACTGTAGAGCCAGAAGATATGCAGAGATGATCCTCCAGGATTTTCAGTTCTCCAGGTTCTTTTCACTTTATAGGAGTCACAGGTGCTTGGTACATTAACTGCAAAATCTGTTAATTATTGGTTAAAGGACACAGTTTTCAGCAAACGGTACAGGAAAAATAGGTTTTCTTCAGATATTTTATTGGAGAGAAAATCACACCTTATGCCAGTATTGTTCACACCTGCAGGTTTTTCAGCTAGCCAGGAGCCTGTCAGATAGTTGTTGTCAGACTAATGTTCATTATCATCTGTAACTCAATCAGCTACCTGTTCCTGGCCACGTGAGTCTAACATCAGTGATGGGGAACCATAGATAAAATCCTAAGGGACAGAATTAATTACCACTTGGAAAGACCAGGCTTAATGGAGGAAAGTAAGCATGATTTTGCCAGGAGAACTTCATGTTTGTGAATTTTTCCAGAGATAAATAGTGTTCCCTAGTCTCAGTCCAAAGAAATGTAGGTTAATGGATTGACCACACAAAAAACTGCCAGTGTCCTAAGATGTACAGGTTTGCTAGTTAACCTCGCCATGAGATTTTTACATGGTTACGAGGTTGGGGTGGGTCTGAGTGAGATGCTCTTTGCAGAAACGGTACAGATTTGATCAACTGAATAGCGTGTCTCTGCACTCTAGCAATTCTGTAATTCTAACAAGGGAGAATGGCAGGACTCCAGGAAGCACAGAGGGAACCTTTGTGTTCACATCCATAAATCCTTTAAGGCAATAGGACAGGTGGATAAGGTGGTTGAGGAGGAATATAGGATAATTGGATTAATTAGTCAAGGCAGTGAATACAGGAGTAGGGAGGGTATAATGAAACATGTACTGAGAACTTAGACGAAATACCAGGGAAACATTTAACATAAGCTATATCAAACTAAACACGTGGATTGTCTTGACAAGGGCAAAGCAAAAAGCTTTGACAAGTGTATTTTTTTCAGTAATTGTCCTTTCTATTTCCCAATATTCTGATCTTTTGCTCAGCACACATGGAAGAACCAGCTTTCCCCCTCCACCCTCTGCAGGCCAGTAGCTTAACCTGGCACAGGATCTTTCATGCCCCTTAAAATGTAATATCTTTTTTTGCCTAAATCACAGACAATGGTAGAGGGGATAAAATTACTGATTTATTAGTCTGTACAGTACCTTACATTTTTTAGCAAATATCTTAATTAAAAGACAAGCTGATAGAGATGTAGTGAACAATCACAGGTGATCCGCAGAAAAATCCTGTTTCCAGATACATTCTGCACTGTATTCGTTGCCGTGGTCACAGTTTTGTTCACAGGTATAAACAACAAGTGTTCCCCAGTCCAAACTCTCTCCAAAACTGTCCATTTTGAGATGGTTCAGAAGCTGTGGCATTACCTGAAAATTGTAAAAGTGAAAATTTAGTGGCTAATGTTCACTTCACACATTGCACAAGTTCTTATTGCTATAAAATTAGCCCTGTCTCAAGTACAACAAGCCATTAGGAAATCAAATTATATGTTAGTCTTTATCGTTAGGGAATGTGCAGTATAGATGGCTAGCTGCAGCTACACCTTACAGATGGCGTAGTTTTAGTCTCCTTACCCAACAATACATGAGCTCACCTTAGACAATATAACAACTGATTCCTGGGATAAGCGGACTGTCCTGTGAGGACAGGGGGAGAGGAGGAGAGCGCTAGTTATAGGGGACTCTCTAGTTAGAGGGACGGACAGGCGGTTCTGTGGACATGGGCGAGACTCACGGATGGTTTGTTGCCTCGCGGGTGCTAGGGTCCGAGACGTCTCAGACCGTGTCTTCAGAATCCTTAAGGGGGAGGGTGTGCAGCCAGAAGTCGTGGTGCACATTGGCACCAACGACATAGGTAGGAAGAGGGGTGGGGAGGTCATTCAAGAGCTCAAGGAGTTAGGCTGGAAGCTAAAAGCTAGGACAGACAGAGTCGTCAACTCTGGGTTGTTGCCGGTGCCACGTGACAGTGAGGCAAAAAATAGGGAGAGAGTGCAGTTGAACACGTGGCTGCAAGGATGGTGTAGGAGGGAGGGCTTCAGGTACTTGGACAATTGGACTGCATTCTGGGGAAGGTGGGACCTGTACAAACAGGACGGGTTGCACCTGAACCAGAAGGGCACCAATATCCTGGAGGGTAGGTTTGCTAGCACTCTTCGGGGAGGTTTAAACTAATTTGGCAGGGGGATGGGATCCGGACTTGTAGTCCAGCAAGTAAGCTAGCTGTGTGTCAGGATGCAAAAGACTGTAGGGAGGCTGTGGAGAAGGTAGCACTGACAGGGAATACTTGTGGACACAGAGATGGGCTCAAGTGCGTATACTTCAACGCAAGGAGTATCAGAAACAAGGTGGGTGAACTTAAGGCGTGGATCGGTACCTGGGACTACGATGTTGTGGCCATCACGGAAACGTGGATAGACAGGAATGGTTGTTGGAGGTTCCTGGTTACAGATGTTTCAGTAAGATTAGGGAGGGTGGGAAAAAAGGAGGGGGGGTGGCATTGCTAATTAGAAATGGTATAACGGCTGCAGAAAGGAAGTTTGAGGGGGATCCGCCTCTGGAGGTAGTATGGGCTGAAGCCAGAAATAGGAAAGGTGCAGTCACCTTGTTGGGTGTTTACTATAGGCCCCCCAATAGCAGCAGAGATGTGGAGAAACAGATGGGGAAACAGATTGTGGAAAGGTGCTGTTGCCACAGGGTCGTAGTCATGGGCGACTTCAACTTCCCAAATATTGATTGGAAGCTCTTTAGATCAAGTAGATTGGATGGGGCAGTGTTTGTGCAGTGTGTCCAGGAAGCTTTTCTAACGCAGTATGTAGATTGTACAACCAGAGGGGAGGGCATATTGGATTTGATACTCGGTAATGAACCGGGACAAGTGATGGGCTTGTTAGTGAGTGAATATTTTGGTGATGGTGACCACAATTCTGTGACTTTCACCTTGGTTATGGAGAGAGATAGGTGCGCACAACAAGGTAGATTTTATAATTGGGGGAAGGGAAATTACGATGCTGTAAGGCAGGATTTGAGGAGCATACGTTGGGAGCATAGGCTGACAGGGAAGGATGTGGTGGAAATGTGGAACTTGTACAAAGAGCAGATACGACGTGTCCATGATATGTATGTACCTATCAGGCAGGAAAGAAATGGTCGGGTGGGGGAGCCTTGGTTGACGAGAGAGGTTGAATGTCTGGTAAAGAGGAAGAAGGAGGCATACATAAGGTTGAGGAAACAGGATTCAGACAGAGCAGTGGAGGGATACAGGATAGCCAGAAGGGACCTGAAGAAAGGGATTAGGAGAGCTAAGAGAGGGCATGAAAAATCGTTGGCGGATAGGATCAAGGATAACCCCAAGGCATTTTATGCGTATGCGAGAAACCTGAGAATGACGAGAACGAGGGCAGGTCCGATCAAGGACAGTAGTGGGAGACTGTGTATTGAGTCGGAAGAGATAGGAGAGGTCTTGAACAAGTACTTCTCTTCAGTATTTACGAACGAGAGGGACCGTATTGTAGAAGAGGAGAGTGGTAAATGGACTGGTAAGCTAGAAGAGATACCTGTTAGGAAGGAAGATGTGCTGGACATTTTGAACAACTTGAGGATAGACAAATCCCCCGGGCCTGACGGGATATATCCTAGGATTATGTGGGAAGCAAGAGAGGAAAGTGCAGTACCGTTGGCAATGATCTTCTCGTCTTCACTGGCAACGGGAGTGGTACCAGGGGACTGGAGAGTAGCGAATGTTGTGCCCCTGTTCAAAAAAGGGAATAGGGATAACCCCGGGAATTACAGGCCTGTTAGTCTTACTTCTGTGGTAGGCAAAGTAATGGAAAGGGTACTGAGGGATAGGATTTATGAGTATCTGGAAAGACACTGCTTGATTAGGGAATGCCAGCACGGATTTGTGAAGGGTAGGTCTTGCCTTACAAGTCATATTGAATTGTTTGAGGAGGTGACCAAGTATGTGGATGAGGGTAGAGCAGTGGATGTAGTGTACATGGATTTTAGTAAGGCACTTGATAAGGTTCCCCATGGTAGG
>NC_057724.1:470953-486045 GCF_004010195.1 Chiloscyllium plagiosum
GAACTAGAGAGCATAGGTTTAGGGTGAGAGGGGAAAGATATAAAAAAGATCTAAGGGGCAACGTTTTCACACAGAGGGTGGTGGGGGCATGGAATGCGCTGCCCATGGGAGTGGTAGAGTCGGAATCATTGGCGACCTTTAAGCGGCATTTGGATAGGTACATGGATGGGTACTTAATCTAGGTTAGAAGTTCGGCACAACATCGTGGGCCGAAGGGCCTGTTCTGTGCTGTATTGTTCTATGTTCTATGACAGATTCAACAAAACAGGATAAGTTTGAAAGAATAAGAGGTGATCGCAGTGAAATTAGATGTGTGTCAAAGCACCATCTTAGAAAACTACCAATTATCACAGCAATCAGTTATCCAATACCACTTGAAATGGCCACTAAACTCATTATGATATACAAGAGTCAAACTTCTAAACTTTTTAGGATCACTGGACAGAACTCTGCAAAAGGTCAACAGAATAATTCATACCTGAAATTCAAATTCACGTTTGGCCCCACATGCACAGCTAGGGATATCTACATCGGAAGGAACATTCTCCTCAGACACCCACAATGGGCTTCCTCCTCTGCAGTAACGCAACACCTATAACAAGGAACAATAGAGATGTGCATTCTGTGCTTCAAAAAAGTTCCACCTTGTTGTTTCAAGTGAAATCAAATTCATTACCCTTGGCTGTTGAACATTTCTAAACTCAAATAGGATCATGAAATTCAAAATCACCTTACCATAAAGTATTCTACTTCCTGCATCTGCACCAAATGGGGGAGTCTTTCTTTCAAACAGTCACTGCAGGCATGATGGGCTGAAATTCCTCCACTTTGACACTCAAAGAAAGTAGCAAATGGAAGGCAAGAACTATAGCTCAGATATGACTGATCTCTTACTCAAAATGAACTGAACCCCTGCAGTGTCAAGCCAGCGGTGCACATCTGGTAATTGATAAAACTACTGTCTCAGGTCTGTGTAACAGATTACTGCTCTGTATTGTAACCAAACTCAAGAGGAAAGAAAACAGTACAGGATATATGTACCTGATCAGGCGCAAGTGCTATCCTCCTCTTAAACTTTGCAAAGATGCGGTCTTCCTTTGACTCATGTTTTGCCATGGCCTCCAGCTCCTCTTGGGCAAGGCCCTCAGTCACACAATCTCAAAACAGTAGAGACATACGTTATTACCAGAACTCATCAATCCTCTATCCTACTTCCCTAACTAAGTGTTTGGGGTCACTGCTATTCAAAGACTGAAACAAAACTCAAAACAAGTGAAAATACTCTCCAGCTGAATTACTTATCGCCCAGAATTTGGATATAAACTTTAGAACGTGCGCAGGTTTAGGAGAAATATTTTAATTCTTTACTCATTTGTCCCCTTCCTGCATCTTTCAGGTCTCAAACAGTTTAGGGTATTTTATTTATCATTACATATTAAACGAGAGTTAGAATTTGAAACAAAACTTGTATCAAGCAAAAACAAATTATAAACAATAAATCTATGCCATAATTGCTGTTGTATTCTAGTGATGGCTATCAGTAACTAGTCATTTAATGTTGGAAATTAGACTTTGAGCTACAAAACAATAAAAAGTTACCAACACAAACCAGTTCTGATCTCTTACTTTTCTAGTTTAAAGCCATATTTGATTTTAAATGCTTTGCCTGAGATTTTTTATCTAGTTGAACACACAAGTGTGTGGGGTGAATTTGTACTTGGAGAATTATGTTATTTTGCTCAAAAACTGCATTAGACTCTGTAAATCCCTTTTTTAGAAATAGAATAAGTTTGAACATTGGGGCACAGACAGCCTCACACAGGGCACCTCACACTTTCAATGCATTATCTGAGCTGACATGACATCTATTGTTAAGGTTCACTTGAGAATGTAACTTTAAAAAGAAAGCTCTGGGATTTACATATGAAAGAAGTGCAACCAACAGTCATTCTAAAAGATGAGAGACTTAAACAATCCAGATCTTTTTCAATATATGATTTCAGTTGCATCACACTGTAAACGTTTGCTATAAATTCTGTGTCTTACAATCTTATACTCCACAACTACCTGAAAGAACAGTGCTCCGAAAGCTACTGATTCCAAATAAACCTGTTGGACTATAACCAGATGTTATGTGATTTTTAACTTTAACTTGACAGGATCCCAAAGGAGAGTACAGGCAATTGTTAAAATAAATTGCTAATACAACTTTTACTTACCATAGTCTGCTGCCACCAGTGGCTCTCCACATGTCACATTTTCTCGCTCCTGGTCCTCAGAGTCCTCAAGTTCCATCACCAGTTCAAACTCTGGGAAAAGGATGTTGAGGGAAGACAGACTACCTGCTTTACCTGCAAAGGAATAAACACTCAGCACTACTACCCAAGGAATTGGCCACAGCGTCTGGTTGGATAATGTTGGTCCTCCTGAGGGAGGAATCTAGGATTCCCCACTCCCTTGGTTTCACAGAAGAATTTCCTGGAATGGAGGAAATGAATATCTGGGTACTGATGCAGGTAACTCAGAATTTGTTTGCATATATCTGTACAGTCCTCTGTTGTTGACTCCTATCACTGCTGGCCTCTCACCATAATTCAGAAATGCTAGCTCAGTGAGTTGTGAAAATGGTCGTTGAGTATATTTAAGACGGAGATAGGTTCTTGAGTATGAAGGGTTATGGGGAGAATGGGGTTGAGAAATTTATCAGCTATGATTTGGAGTTGCTGGTGTTGGACTGGGGTGTACAAAATTAAAAATCACACAACACCAGGTTATAGTCCAACAGGTTTAATTGGAAGCACACTAGACACAAAGATCCACATGCACACATATACATATACATTTGTGGGGTGAATTTGTACTCAGAGTTACATTGTACTTAGCTCAAAAACTGCATGAATTCATGTAAACCTCTTATCTCACTTTTTAGATTAGAATCAATCTAAACATTATGGCACAGACAGAGAACACAGGGGGCTAACACCTTCAACACCTATTGTATAGCTAACACCAATTGTTACAGTTAACGTGAGAATGCAACGTTTTAAAAAAAGTTTTGTGATTTACACATGAAAGAAGTGAAACTATCATGGTATTCGAACAGATGAAAGACTCAACAGACAAGGTATTTTTCAATGTACAATTTCAGTTACATCACACTGTAAATTTTTGCTATAAATTCTGTGCCTTACAATTGTGTCCTCCACAACCACCTGAAGGAGCAGCGCTCCAAAAGCTAGTGCTTCCAATTAAACCTGTTCGACTGTTCGTTTGGTTTTAAAAGTGCTTACCGGTAGCGGGCAGCGGTGTTTTTTTTCTCTCTCTTCACAGAAAGAGCGGGAGCACCAGGGGGAAGTGACGACGACCAGAGGGGCAGCCGAGACCCGGAAGCAGTTAGTGTAAGCTTACCTGGGTAGGTTTTTTCCCCCTTTAAAAGCGCGAAGGAGAGGAACCCGAGGCACTACACGGGTAGTGCCTCCCACCCGCCCTCCTCCTCTAACCTAATAATAACACCTGTTGTGGTAAGTAGGTAAGTGCTGAATTTTGCTTGTTGTATTCTTTAGACCAAGTTTTTTTAAAAATAAAAGTTAGCTTTAGAGGGATGGCAGTGAAGGCAGTGCAATGTTCCTCCTGCAAAATGTATGAGGTGAGGGATGCCATCGACGTCCCTGCCGATTACACTTGCAGGAAGTGCACCCATCTCCAGCTCCTCCAAGACCATGTTAGGGAACTGGAGCTGGAGTTGGATGAACTTCGGATCATTCGGGAGGCAGAGGGGGTCATAGATCAGAGTTATAGGGAAGTAGTAACCCCAAAGATGGCAGATAGATGGGTGACAGTGAGGGGGACTGGGAGGAAGCAGCCAGTGCAGGGACCCCCTGCGGCCATCCCCCCCAAGAACAAGTATACCGTTTCGGATACTTGTGGGGGGGATGACTTACCAGGGGTAAGTAACGGGGCTCAGATCTCTGGCACGGAGCCTGTCCCCGTTACTCAGAAGGGAAGGGCGAAGAAGAGCAGAGCAGTAGTAATTGGGGACTCGATAGTTCGGGGCACAGATAGACGGTTTTGTAGGAACGAGAGAGACTCACGTTTGGTATGTTGCCTCCCAGGTGCAAGGGTACGTGACATCTCTGATCGTGTTTTCCGGGTCCTGGAGGGGGAGGGGGAGCAACCCGAAGTCGTGGTCCACATGGGCACCAACGACATAGGTAGGAGGAGTGCCGAGGATGTTAGACAGGCTTTCAGGGAGCTAGGTTGGAAGCTCAAAGTTAGAACTCATACGTTGCCCCAAGCAACTGTTTTTTTGTACACTGCAGAAAGCCATATTATCGGAGACTGCAGCTTGTTGACTCTATCAATAACATTCATGTTATACATCAGTTCACGGGCCTATTGCAGGTACACTGTGAAGAATTGGTAGAGTGCATCATGAACTTTACTGAATAGGAACTCAGTATCAAATGCATCACAAAAGATATCAGAAATGTCAAAACAAAAACAGTGAAACTTGGGAAGGTAATGGTGATTTCAGTGTTTCTTTTAAATAATAAAATCTTTAATGATAACTGAAATAACATATTATTGCCATAATGTCAGAAGCACAATCAAATCAGCTGATATGAACACTGAAATACCAGTTAAATCTAAATGGAACCATATAATAGTCCATGCAAAATACATTGGAATCTTTCATATTTGACCACATCCTGGTTAAGAATGTTGAAAGATAGTCAACTCTTTGTTAACTTGCACTTTTTAAATGTTCTCATTTCACATACTGGATTTCTCAGTATTACTAAAACATACAATCACACTACATGTGAGGATGTCATTCAGCCCATCATGCCACTGTAGAATCATAGTGCTTTAGAATCCCCACAGTGCAGAAAGAGGCCAGTCAGTTGATCAAGTCCTCACCAACCCTCTGAATAGCATCCCACTCAGATCCATCCCCATAACCCTGCACAGGGTGTTTTTCACCTTGGTCAATCCACCTAACCTGTACATATTTGGATTAATTCTTTGAATAGCTCTTAAAACATCTATTCCCAGAGTACTGTTACAGATCAGGCCAAACCTCCTCAAAATATATTAAGAATGCAGCCTAGACCCTAACATTTTCTTATTTTAAAGGTAAATGTAAGACACCATATTGCAGATGCAACTCAATTGATCAAACTACTCAACATGAAGCAAAACACACTTCATTTTTACACTACAGTTAAAACACAAACATCCCATAAACACATCTTTGGCAAAGGCAAAAGCAATTCTAGCAGCAGGAAGAGGACCTCAACTTTCAGCTGTAACTGTGAGGGGAATAAGAACTTCCACATCCAACTTCAAGACCCCTGTAACTGTAGAAAGTTAAAACTAAACATCTGTGGGAGCTTGAGCCCACCCATTCAGGCTGCTTCTATTGTTCCAACATTAAAGTAAACCAAAGGCCTCAGAAGTTGTTTACTTTATTGGCTTTGAGCAATTTGCTTGACACTTCTATCTCAGCTTTTCTTCATAAACTAACCATGACAAAATAACACTCCTTAATGCCATAGTATCATAACAATACAACACTACCCATGATCTTTCCCAATGGACCTGTATTTGTTTCTTCCTTTTCAAGTATTTTTTAAATTCATTCATATTACAATTGAACCTTCTTGCTCCACTTTTTCAGCCAGATGTCGATAATATTATCTTGAAATTTCATGCCAAACATCCAGGGATTGTGGACTGAGATGGGGACACACAAGAGAGCAAGGATTCTCAGTCAATCCCCCCTTTAATTTTAGTTTCTCATGTAAAGCTCAGGAATGTTTTAAAATATTTGTTTATGGGATGTGACATCGCTGGCCAAGCCAGCATTTGTTGTACAGAGGGCAGTTATGGGCCAACTGCATTGCTGTGGGTCTGGAGTCACATGTAGGCCAGACTATGTAAGGATGGAAGATTTCCTTCCCTGAAGGATATCTATGAACTCAATGGGGTTTTACAGTTGGCAATCATCTCATTGTCACTATTGTACTGTCATATTCTCTGTTCCTGCGTTTCTATTGAATTTAAATTTCAAATTAGGGTTCAAACCCATGTCCACAGAACATGTACAGGGGCTTCTAGATTACTCCTCTCAGAACATTATCCCAATATCACCCTTCTCTGTGGACTGAGCAAATTTTCTCATTTGATTCATATGCATTTAATAAATGTACCTTAATAATCAAATGTTTATTGGTCACTTGGCAACTTTGATTGTAGGAATAGGTCAAAGCCATTCTCCCCCTTGAATGTGTTCTTCCATTTAATTAGATCATGGTTCACTTTAATTAGCTATCTCAGCTTCATGCCCCTAAACACCTGATCACACTCCACCCAGCTCAGCTTACAATGCTCTTTTTCGTCCTTCATCCATATCATTTCACTGAAGAATATCTTCGACTTAAAAAAAAACTCAAAGAACTGCGGCTGCTGGAAATCAGACAAAAACAGAAACTTGGGAAAACTCAGCAGGCCTGGTAGCATCTGTGGAGGGAAAACAGAGTTAACGTTTCAGGTTCTATTGTTCTTCAGGCAGCTTAGATTGCCCTGATTCTTCTGTCAAACCCTGATTTCCTTCTTAAAAGGTCTGATGTCAAGATTTCACCCTGGGGTTATTGATTTCCCATTGAGAAGAAATAATCAGTCCACATATCTGATTAAATCCTTTTAATGTTTTATACACTTTGAATTGCTAGCCCCTCAATCTCTCAAAGTTCTCAGAAGGAAACCTTCTCTCCCTCGTTCTATTGAATCTGTGGAATACATCCTCAAACATCAATATGACTTTCTCAAAACTGAATGGATTATTCCAGAAGGATCTGACCAAAGTCTCATTGTGTTCCACATGCAACAAACATGAAGCACAAGTCATGCTGTGGGAATGTGCGAATGGATTACTTGCTAAAATGAAAAACAATTTCCAGTTTAAAATCACTTAGTTCATGATTTCATGATATTAAGGCAAGGAATGGTGACATGAGGTGGGAGTGACAGCCCTTGACATTAAGGCTGCATTTGACTGAGTGTGGCATCACGGAACCGTAGCAAAACTGGAATCAATGGGAATAAGGGAGCAAACTCTCCATAGGTTGGAGTCATACCTGACCCATTGGAAGATGGTTGTGGTTATTGGATGGTCAGTCATCTCAGCTCCAGGACATCTCTGCAGGAGTTCCTCAGGGGAGTGTCATTGCCCAAACATCTTCAGCTGTTTCATCAATGACCTTGCCTCCATCATAACATCAGGAGTGGGGATGTTCGCTGATGAAGATCGTATGAGGAAAGACTGAGACACTTGGGGCTGTTTTCCTTAGAGAAAAGAAGGTTTAGGGGTGACTTGATTGAGGTGTACAAGATGATTAGGGGTTTAGATAGGGTTGACAGTGTGAACCTTTTCCTGCGTATGGAGTCGGGTATTACAAGGGGGTATAGCTTTAAATTAAGGGGGGGTAGATATAGGACTGAAGTTAGGGGTAGGTTCTTCACTCAGCGAGTCGTAAGTTCATGGAATGCCCTGCCAGCAGCAGTGGTGGACTCTCCCTCTTTATGGGCATTTAAGCGGGCATTGGATAGGTATATGGAGGATAGTGGGTTAGTATAGGTTAGGTGGGCTTGGATCGGCGCAACATCGAGGGCCAAAGGGCCTGTACTGCGCTGTATTCTTCTATGTTCTATATAACATGTGTGATTTTTAACTTTATGAGCTATGATTGAATGGCAGAGCAGATTCGATAGGAGCAGAAATTAGGCCATTCAGCTTATGTTTTATGGTCATGATATGGAGATGCCGGTGTTGGACTGGGGTGTACAAAGTTAAAAATCACCTGGTGGATAACCAACATGAATTCGACTGGGACAACACTACTATTATAGGACAAGCCAAACAGAGAACAGTCAGGGAATTCCTAGAGGCTTGGCACTCAACGACAGATTCAATCAATAAGCACATCGACCTGGACCCAATATACCGACCACTGCAGCGGACAGCTGGAACTGACAACCGGAAGCGGCAGATTCAAACCACTATAAATGCCAGAGGAAACATCACAGAAGTGCTTCACAGGAGGCTCCCAAGCACTGAGGATGTCACCTAGACAGGGGACGAAACGTTTGCAACAAAAACTTCCAGCTCGGCGAACAGAACCACAACGACGAGCACCCGAGCTACAAATCTTCTCACAAACTTTGATTTTTAAGTATGTTTTATGGTCTAAGTGTGGATTAATTTTGTCCTGGATTATTGTTTCTATCGAACTTCCCCATTGCTGATGTTAAACTGACTGACTTGTAGTTGCTGGGCTTGGCCTTGCACCTGTTTTTTTTACAGCAGTTTTGTGGCATTTGCGACTCTCTGGTGCAGCTGGTTGGTATCTGTGGACAAATCCAGTTCCAATGATTCATCAGTTGCCTTCGTGCCTTTTTAATATCACTTTACAAATTCTGTCCCATTCAGTATTTCAACTCCTTCCTCTTCAACACAACCTGGTTCTGTCTCCAGTTAGTTACGAGTTTACTAATAATTACTGCTTTACTCCTAGTAACTAGTTTACAGCTAGTTAGAGATTTAGCAACAGTTTACCGCTAGTTACTGGCGGCTCCATCACTCACCCAGCGCCTGGCCACAGGCCTCTCGATGGCCCGCTTTCCAATCCAGGCTTTGATGCTCCTTCCCGCAGTAATGGGCCCAGCGGCAGCGGGAACAGCTCTTGGGTCCGGAGGCTCCGCAGACGCGGCAGAGGCGGGGGCCCGGCCTCGGCGCCTCGGGCTGGGGCTCGGGCTCGGGCTCGGGCTGGGGCTGGGGCTGGGGCTGGGGCGAGTAGAACTCATTGACGCGGCCAAGCTGGCTCCGGAAAACAGCGAAGCGGCGGCGCGGACAGGGCGAGTGCGCGCAGCAGAAGACGAGGAGCGTGCGGTGAAAGGCGCGGCCCCGCGGCGCGTACACCTGCAGTAGGAAGATCATCGGCCGCGCGCAGCCGCCGCACCGCAACCGCTCGGGCTCCGGGAGTTGCAGGCTCAGCCACGCCGGCCGCCCTCCCACTTTACTGGGGAATTGCGAGCTCAGTAGCCGGGCCGCGGGCGCCGGCTCCACGAAACCCAACTCAACCAGAGCCGAGGCTTCACCATCTGACGCCATTGCTAGGCCCAGGGCCTCCATGCTGCGTCACTTCCGGCAACTTATCCGTCTTCCTAAAGGTTCCCCCAGGAATAGACTGCGAGAACAGTCGATCCGGGGGCGGGAGCTAATCCTCCAGATACTGTCCCAATGAACGTAGAGTCCTTCGAGATTAGATTAATTTACATTACAATGTGGACACAGGCCCTTCGGCTCAACAAGTCCACACCGACCCGCCGAAGCGCAACCCACCCGTACCCCTACATTTACCCCTTACATGGCCAATTCACCTGAGCTGCACATCTTTGTGACTGTGGGAGGAAACCCGCGCAGACACGGGGAGAACGTGCAGTCAGTCGCCTGAGGCGGGAGTTGAACCCGGGTCTCTGGCGCTGTGAGGCAGCAGTGCTAACCACTGTGCCACTAAAAGTTGCCGATTGGGTCCTAAATATCAATTCCGGACCCCATGAGGTCTAATGGGATTAGATTCAGCATAGTACGAAAACGTCCTGTTGATTATCATGTAATATCTTCCTTGCGCAGATGAATCAGTTCTCCAGAATTTTGAACAGCACTTGGAGAAAGCAGTGATGGTGGCAAAGACACAGAAGTACTCTGAGAAGACACGGAAGTACTTCAATGTCCACCACAAAGAGTTGCTCATAAGCTCCACGACTGACCAGGTTGATCGGGTCCAAAGGACATCGCTGTTCGGCTGAGTCTTCAGTAGGTGGAGAGAGAACCAAGAAGTGGGAAAAACATACTCCACCTAATCTTCACAGGTCTGCCTGGACAATAATACCGAGCAGAAGTTGTTTTCTGATACTGAGCATTTCCCTTTGGACGTGAAGCTTTGGAGAGTGTGCAGAGAAGGTTCACCATCCAGACTCGAGGGCACTGGCTGTGAGGAAAGGTTAAAAAGACAAGGATTGTTTTCACTGGAAAGTCCGCGGCTGAAAGGAGACCTGATAGAGGTCTACAAAATTGAGAGGCAGAGATAGGTTGGATAGTCAGAGGGTTTCTTCCCAAGGGTTGAAGTTTCAATTACAAGGAGACACAGGTTCAAAGTGAGAGCGGCCAAGTTTAAGGGAGATATGTGCGGGAGGTTGTCGCACAGAATGGTAGGAGTCTGCAACACACTACCAGAAGAGGAGGTAGTAGACACTTTGGTGACATTTAAGAGGCATTTGGATGGTTACGGGAATAGGGAGGGAAGAACAGGATACGGAAGGTTTCTTATTTTAGGGCATGATGATCAGGACAAGTTTGGAGGGTGTCCTCTTTTGTTAAGCTACAGATTAGCCACGATCTCATTGATTGGTGGAACAGGTTTGAGGAGCTCAGCACCTACATCTGTTTCTGAGAGCCAATCTGGACACCACACCACAGGAAGGATATAATGGACTAGACAGGGTAGACCTAGGAAAATCATTTCTGATGACAGGTAAGTCCAAACCATAGGGGTCTCAATCTAAGGGTGCAACAAAAGCTATTTAGGACTGAGATAAGGAGAGCCTGTGGAACTCACTACTAGAGAAAGCAGTCAAGGCCAAAGCATTATCTGATTTCAAGAAGGAGTTTGATTAGCCCTTGAGGTTAAGGGGATCAAAGTATATAGGCCAGGGCTGAAAATGTGTTGCTGGAAAAGCGCAGGTCAGGCAGCATCCAAGGAGCAGGAGAATCGACGTTTCGGGCATGAGCCCTTCTTCAGGAGTGAGGAAAGTGTGTCCAGCAGGCTAAGATAAAAGATAGGGAGGAGGGACTTGGGAGGGGCACTGGAAATGCGATAGGTGGAAGGAGGTCAAGGTGAGGGTGATAGGCCAGAGTGGGGGTGGAGAGGTCAGCAAGAAGATTGCAGGTTAGGAAGGCAGGGCTGAGTTCGAGGGATTTGACTGAGATAAGGTGGGGGGAGGGGAAATGAGGAAACTGGAGAAATCAAAGTTCATCCCTTGTGATTGAATTCAAGAGTCGTGAAGTGATGTTGCAGCTGTACAGGACTTTGGTTAGGCCACAGTTGGAGTACTATGTGCAGTTCTGGTCGCCTCACTTTAGGAAAGATGTGGAAGCTTTGGAGAGGGTGCAGAGAAGATTTACCAGGATGTTGCCTGGAATGGAGAGGAAGTCGTACGAGGATAGGTTGAGAGTTCTCGGCCTTTTCTCGTTGGAACGGCGAAGGATGAGGGGTGACTTGATAGAGGTTTATAAGATGATCAGAGGAATAGATAGAGTAGACAGTCAGAAACTTTTTCCCCGGGTAGAACAGAGTGTTACAAGGGGACATAAATTTAAGGTGAAGGGTGGAAGGTATAGGGGAGATGTCAGGGGTGGGTTCTTTACCACTCCCACGGGCAGCGCATTCCATGCCCCCACCACTCTCTGGGTAGAGTCGGAATCATTGGCGACCTTTAAGCGGCATTTGGATAGGTACATGGATGGGTACTTAATCTAGGTTAGAAGTTCGGCACAACATCGTGGGCCGAAGGGCCTGTTCTGTGCTGTATTGTTCTATGTTCTATGGTTGGAGGGTTCCTAGGCGGAAGATGAGGCGCTCTTCCTCCAGCCGTAGTGTTGCTATAGTCTGGTGATGGAGGAGTCCAAGGACCTGCATGTCCTTGGTGGAGTGGAAGGCGGAGTTGAAGTGTTGAGCCACGGGGTGGTTGGTCCGGGTGTCCCAGAGGTGTTCTCTGAAACGTTCGGCAAGTAGGCGGCCTGTCTCCCCAATATAGAGGAGGCCACATCGGGTGCAGCGGATGCAGTATATGATGTGTGTGTGGAGGTGTAGGTGAACTTGTGGCGGATATGGAAGGATCCCTTGGGGCCTTGGAGGGAAGTGAGGGGGGAGGTGTGGGCGCAAGTTTTGTATTTCTTGCGGTTGCAGGGGAAGGTGCTGGGAGTGGAGGTTGGGCTGGTAGGGGGTATGGACCTGACGAGGGAGTCACGGAGGGAGTGGTCTTTTCGGAACGCTGATAGGGGAGGGGAGGGAAATATATCCCTGGTTGTGGGGTCCGTTTGGAGGTGGCGGAAATGACGACGGATGATACGACGTATATGGAGGTTGGTGGGGTGGTAGGTGAGGACCAGTGGGGTTCTGTCCTGGTGGCGATTGGAGGGGCAGGGCTCAAGGGCTGAGATGTGGTGGAGGGCATCGTCGATCACGTCTGGGGGGAAATTGCGGTCTTTGAAGGAGGCGGCCATCTGGGTTGTACGGTATTGGAACTGGTCCTCCTGGGAGCAGATATATATAGGGCCAGGGACAGACTATTGAGTTGGTTGATCAACCATGATCTTAATGAATGGCGCAGCAGGCTTGAAGGGTCAAGTGGTTTACTTCTGCTCCTACTTTCTATGTTTTTAACTTGCTGTTGCTACCTGTCCCCTAACAGGAAAAAGCACTGTATGTAAATCCTGTGTGTAAATCTCCAATCATGCTATGATCACCTCACAAGGCAGATTATTTGCATAAAAGAAAAGTCATTGCCTGCAAACAAAAAGGAGCACAATCACAAAAATGAATGTATTTATTGAGCAGGTACACATCATAAGAAGCAATGCCTTCTATTTACAGCACATTTCACAAACCTCCTACTGTCCAAAGTGCTTTACAAATTAATTAGGTACTTTTGACAAGCAGTCACTGTTGTAATGTACAAAAGAGCAATGTGATCGTGACCAGATTATCTACAATGACAAGAGGGAACCCTAAAAGTGTAAAAAGGTTACAAATATGAACCCCTATAGAAAAGAGCCCAATGAACTTTACAAGATGTGCACTCATTATACGATAGTGCATACTATATGACAAAACTACAGTTAAAGGTTACCAGTGCAATTAAGCAATTTGTGCAAAATAATACTGAGCTACAAAAATTCATGTGAAATCTACCATTTACAAACTAATGACACTCTCAATAGTACACATTGCATAATTGACAGTAATCAGAACAGTCAATAATTATCAATTTTGAAAATAATTGTAACACAAGGAAATAAATGTCCCAATTTTGAAATGGAACTCTGTGGTCCTGTCAATGTTATGTGTTGTGATTTGAAGACAATGCACCAATACTATCACTGGAACTTTTCTACAAATCAGCAAAACAATTTCAGTGTTTGCTAATTATGCATTATCCATGAATCAGCTCTCATAATATACACTCCAATTAGGGCCCAGTATTGAGCCCAAAACAGACCAGAATAAATAAACTATTCTATTGGCCCATGCTCTATCCAACAGGAAGCTGCTAAGACTCAGAGTGACCGTGATGAATAACATCTCATATATTCAGACAGCCAGGGATCTTCTGCTCCAGTAGGCTTCAACACTCGAACTTGCAAGTGATCAGAAAGTGATTTACGTTCTAAAGAGGATTTACACTGCCCGGCACGAAAGTGGGTGGTCGATGTCACTTTACCACAGGGTCGTCTATGAGGTGTACACATGGCTTTCTGTACCTGACGCCTGTGATGAGCACGTACTGCAGATTCATAAATCTGTCAGAAAGAGAAAGTTCACTATGGAAAAAGACTGCATTGTTTACAAAGATAACAGTTTAATGAATATTAGCCAAGACCTTTTATGCATGTAGTTTACAATTTAGCTTAAATATCTTTCCAATTATAACCTTTGTCCTCATTTGCTCACACAGTAGTTGTTGGCAAATCTTCTTTTAGTCTCATTTACACTCCCTCTAAAAAAATAAACAAAAGCTGGATATAGTCTCAAAGACTTTTACAGCACAGTAAAAGGCACTTCAGTCCAACATGCCCACATCAGTGATCAAACATCCATCTAGTCTAATCCCATTTTCCATCACCCTGCCTGCGCCTTTCTGCTATGGATATTTCTTGTGTCTTGAGAGTTACGGCCCCCACCACCCTTTAGGCAAAGAATTCCAGATACCCAACAGATTTTCTTCAAATCCCCCCTCAAACTCCTGCTCTTTACTGTAAAACTGTATCCTTGGTTACTGACCCCTATACGAAAGAGAAATTATCCTCCCTATCTATCAAATGTTATGTGAACAAGACACAAAGGTTCCTCTGAACTTCCAAGCGTCTTACCATTCAACGTGTCCCCTCTTGCCTTGTTTGTCCTCTAAAAATGCATCTCCTCACATTTTTCAGAGCTATTAGAATATTCAAATTCCATGTGCCACTGTTAAAACAGAACAGAATAGGAATTTCTGCCCATCTACACCATCCTGTAATCTAATGCCTTCCTCTGCTTTTTAACATATCACCACCTCTTTTATGCCTTCCCTGCATCCATCCAAACAAATCCACTTTCCAGTTCACACCCCATTAAACCTAGACTCCTCTGTAGCACTTTGGATGTCCTTACAACCTACCGACTCCAGTGGTTGAAAAAGGCAGCTCATCGCCGGCCCAGCCAACAATACCCAGTGAAGCAGCACCCACTGCTCCCGAGAAGAGGAGAGTTGCACTGATAATCAGAAGTTGGAAATTCATTCTTTTTAAGTGGGAGCTCCCATTCTCTAGGAATGTCTGCAGTATTTTCTCTGGATATTAATCCAATCTTTATACCTGTCCTTTCAAAGCTGACGCGCTGACGTTGTGTGTCTTCTTACAGCCAACCTCAGCATCTCTCTCAGCCCAGCCAAACATCGCAAACGGAGCTTTAGTTTCCTTCGGGGCACCGAGTGCTGCCGTGGACCGAGGGGTTTTTGCTGATGTTTGCAAGTTGGTCTTTTGCACTCGGCGACAATCCTCAGGCTGGAGGGGCCTTTCATTCGCTGTCAGCTCTTCGTCTTTACCCTTTTCACCGGCTTCAGGAAGACATTCAGTCTCTGTTTAACCAGAAATCAAACAGTGGCTCAGGGACCCCGGCTCCTCTCCCCCACCGCTCCCCCAGCTCCTCTCCGCCCCCCACACCCCGCTCCCCCGCACCCCACCCACACCCCGCTCCCCCCACACACACCCC
>NC_057724.1:487299-489388 GCF_004010195.1 Chiloscyllium plagiosum
GGGAGGGGGGCGGGGCCTGATGTGTGGGCGGGGTTTGAGGGGGTGGGGCGTGATGGAGAGGGGCGGGGTTTGAGGTGTGGGCAGGGTTTGAGGGGGTGGGGCGTGAGGGAGAGGGGCGGGGTTTGAGGGGTTGAGGCGGGATTTGAGGGGGTGGTGGCTATGAGGGGAAGGAGTGTTGATTGGACCTTCCATGTCAGCTGACCCTTCTGGAGAAATTTGCAGGGAAAAATACTGAGAAAGTGGTCAGAATGTAATGTCCTCAAGATCCAATGGGAGAAGGTGAAGGTGATCCTGTCAGGTTGTTCAGTGAGCAGACTGTCAAAGTCATTTGGCAGAATACCTCATCACCAGAACTTTCCACTAAGCACCAAGATATCGTTTGGCAGGTGGTGAAAAGGGCATTCCATGTGAGATCCTTCATGTACACCCGGTCGGTCTACATCACCACACTCTGCTCTTGAAGTATCTGTGAGGGTTTAGAAACTGTCACACATCTCCTGCTGGAATGTGTCTTGTAAAGAATGATGGCGTGGTCAAGATTCATCCCAAGCAGCACCATGGTGTGGGATTCTATGGTTTGTTCCATGGGAAGGACACTGAGACAAATATTGACTGTACCTGGAGGACCATTAACTCGGTGAAAGACAATCTTTGGTCTGTCCGAAACTTGTTGGTTTTCCAGACCAAGATGTTGACCTCAACCGAGTATTGCAAACTGGCACATTCTGAGGTCCAAGACTATGTACTGAGGGATGCGCTAAAGCTTCGGGCAGCTGCTGCCAAAGTGCAGTGGGGAAAGACCACCGTCTGAGGACTTTCTGACAAAGTACGCTCAGCTATCAGATCTTCTCAGAGTCTAAATGTATTTAAAATATTGCTACCCTTAAGTAAGAAATGCCTTGATATTTTCTTGGAACTGCAGGAAATGTCAAATGCAAATTTCTTTTTATCCTTCACGTGAAACGACTGTACAGAAATGCTTCAGTAACTGTATTTATATAAAGATTTTTTATGAATAAAATACATTTTTGCAATAAAACAAATATGTGTGAGAGAGAAAAACAGAGTCTCTGACAGAGAGTGGGTGGGAGTGTTTCAGAGAGTTCTCTCTCTGCAGATGCTGCCACATTTTCTAAATTTCTCCAGCGCTGTCAGGTTTTCATTGCTTTTTCTGACACTTGGTCCTGATTCTGGACAGTTCCATCAGTTCCTTGCACCCAGTCCCTGCACCTTGCACTGCTGTGACATTCCTTACATCCCCTCCCCATCCCTCACGTCCCCATCCATCACCCCATCCACCCTCGCTGTTAAAGTACAGATTTGAGACGGCCCAGGAATACCTTGTGGACTTAGACCTGTAAGGTCTGTCTCGATTCGTCCCGGAGATTGTACTCTTTGGAAGTCTGGAATATAAACCTCTTACAGACTTAAGTTTAATTTTAATTATCCCCTTTATTCACCAATAGCATCACTGTTACAACATAATACTGATACCTACAAGCTAAACTAACTAGGTTCTAATAACCTAGGAGAGATGGGTACCAGCTCTTCAAGTGCCCCAGCAGACTACTCCAATGTACTGATACAAAGTGGCTTTCTTTATACAAAAGTTTGAAAAAAAATTGCATGTTCTTAATTAGACAGATAACAGTGAAAGACAATAATTTGTAAGGAAGAAAAGTTAATTGACAGGTTTGTGTACGCTTGACTAATCACTCCTACAGGCCCTAAGCCATTCATCAGGTGGGAAAAACATATCCAGCCTGCTATAAAGATAAGTTGCTATCATAAAGAGATACCAGTCTGAGCTAATTAGAGAGTCCATAAGGTAACCTTGCACAGCTCACATGTCTGACACAATTGTTTTATGAAATGGCTTCTTAACAAGGAGGGCAAACTTTTGACCATAAAATAGCTTCCCGACAGATTATGTCCATCCCGTACTCCCAATTCCTCCGCCTCCGCTGTATCTGCTCCCAGGTGGACCAGTTCCACCACAGAACACACCAGATAGCCTCCTTCTTTAGAGACCACAATTTCCCTTCCCACGTGGTTAAAGATGTCCTCCAACGCATCTCGTCCACATCCC
>NC_057724.1:489918-572044 GCF_004010195.1 Chiloscyllium plagiosum
TCTCTCCCCACCCCCACCCTCCTCTCACTTATCTCTCCACCCTTCAGGCTCTCTGCCTTTATTCCTGATGAAAGGCTTTTGCCCGAAACGTTGATTTTACTGCTCCTCGGATGCTGCCTGAACTGCTGTTATTTTTCAGCACCACTCTAATCTAGAATCTCTTCAATGTCAGGTTTAGAATAATTTTAAGCTGGGAGCAGATTCCTGCTTTTTATCTTAAGCACAGAATCATTCTGTACCTGAGGCTGAAATGTTACTGCAAGATTGTATTTAAAATGATTAATTAGTCTCGAATTAAACATGCCTTCTTTTCAAGTTTGTGATTCAAATTCAAATAAGATATAAGATCTGATTAGTTAGAATTGACAATGGGGCAGTCTGTAAGGTCTGTAGAGTGGTCTGTAAGAACAGCAAGTAAGTTAAGGCTTCATCAATATTACCTTTTACAGAGTTTGTATTTAATAACCGATAATGGCTACTCAATATCATCATAAAGTCCCAAAATGCAATTGAATTCAATCCATAGCAGATAAGCACTAAGAGTTAATTTTCTACTGGCACCAACAGCCTCAGCACTAAAATGGTCCCTCCCTGTAGTGTCCTTTTGAACTCTCAAGTCAGCAAAGATTTTTTTTCTCTGTGTCTGCCCCGCTTGCAAGGGGTGAGAAGGATCCATTATAATTGGCAGCATCTGACCGTTAATTACAAAGCTTTTGATCGTACCAGATTTCGTTTCAGGGTCAGAATCAAACACTGTCATTAATTTCACAAGGGAGCAGCTGTGAATGTTATCACTTGGTGTCCTGTTCACACAGATTTACTGATGGTAAGGCAAGTGTTCTTAACTGTCTTACAGCATCCTGTTATCACTTGGTGAGCCTAGGTGTCCCTATCTTTTGCATTCTTTAAGATCCCCCCTTTTATGAGACTTCCTGCCTGTCTATTTTCTAGTGCAGTAAATGTGTTATATAATTCAGCATTATATTTTAGTCTAAATGTTTAAAGACAAGTTTTAAGGCTATAGAATTTCTCATTGCCACCCCCACCTCTATCCCCTAGCATGATATGAAACCCTCACAACCAACCCCATCAATGCCCTTCGTCTACTTGACATTCCCCAGCTCCCAATCTCACTGCATCCACCCCAAAGGTGTTCTCCCAACCCCCATCTCTCCAAGGATAAAACCTTTCTCTCTATCTCCCCCCCCCACTCCTCCTCCGCCCCTCCCCCCACCCATCAAAGGTGTGACACCATAATATATTACCTCCCAAGTTACAATAATTTTCAAGTTTTAGGTTATACTTTCAGTTGTAGTATCATGCAGAGTCAGATCTCGTAAGATTCTTCTAATTTAATTAATTTAGAAAGGTATAAATGACAAACTTCATATACCTTCTATCACTAGTCACCTCTGGCTCCTTGAAATTACAAAATTATAACTTTTGTTTTGTAGTTATTAAACATGGACATGTCAATGAAGGGACAATTGATCAGTTTCTTAAAACAATATTTTGCAAACAAATTGCTGAACTGAGGAGATGGAGTGATGAGTACATACCTTAATTAAGCTAATGATCCATTAGACAAATTTCAATTGCTACTTTTCCCTGAGAAAGAAAAACAAACATCTCCAATAATAGTAGAATGTTTCACGCAGCGAGTTCACAAGGTGATTCAGAGGACTGGTGTATTTACACACTTTGCAGTTGGTGCAAATTGTGTTCCAATTACTTCCGCCAGTTAGAACCTGCTGGATGACATGAAGCAAATGTAGAGGTAAATTTTGGAATTGGGCAACGGGTCAGCTCAAAGTCAGTATAAATAAAACTAACATCAATGAAGTGTCGGTACAATTAAGGATTAGACCATAAGAAATGGGAACAGCAGTAGGTCATTCAGCACCTCTGTCATTCAATAGGAACATAGCTAATCTGATATTCCTCATATCCATTTTTTGCTCTTTTCCTGTAACCCTTTATTCCTCTAATGAGCAAGAATATATTTATCTCAGCCTTAAGTATACACAAAGACTCTACCCCAACAGCTCTCACGGGCAAGGAGTTCTAAAGACTTTGAACCTGCTACGAGAAAAAAATTCCTTCTCATCTCAGTCTTAAATTGGCACCCTGCTATTCTGAGACTATACCCTCTGATCCAAAACTCTCCATTGAGGAGAAACGTATTCTCTGCATTTACCCTGTCAAACCTCTTCAGGAATGTTATATGTTGATCTCATTACTCTGCATTACCATTTACTCTGATTACCTTTCACCCCCTGTGAGAAGAGAGGTGATAGAAGTGATGGGAGTTGTGTACAGGTAAAATGCGGGGAAGAAAATAAGTCATGAGGTAGAAAAGGCATGTAAAAATGGCACAATTATAATCATTATTGGGACTTCAATATGCAGTTGGACTAAGAAAATTAGATTAGTAGCAGATCTCAAGACAAGGAACTTTTGGAATGTCTACAAGACTTTTTTTGGAGCAGTATGTGGTAGAGCCCATTAAGCAACAAACAATTCTGGATGTGGTGATGTGTAATGAGGCAGACTTGATTAGGCAGCTGAAAGTGAAGGAGCCCCTAGGGAGCAGTGACCATAATATGATTGAATTTGTGGTGAAGCTGGAATCAGTGTAATGGTATTACAATTGAGTAAAGATAACTACAAAGATGTGAGAGAGAAGCTGGCTGTAGTTGATTGAAAGGGAGCCTTGCAAGAAAGACGGTGGAGCAGCAATGGCAATTTGGGAAGCACAATAACAATTCATCCTAAGGAAGAAGAAACTTAGTAATGGGAGGATGAGGCAACCTCGGTTCACAAGGGAAGTAAGTGAACAGCATAAAAGCAAAAGAGGAAGCATAAAATATGGTGAAGATTAGTGGGAAGTCAGAGGTTTAGGAATCCTTTAAAAATCAACAGAAGAAAACTAAAGCAATAAGGGGTAGAAGATGAAATGTGAGGAGTAAGCAAGCTAGTAATATTAAAGAAGATTTCAAGAGTTTTACATAGCTGAAAGGTAAGAAAGAGGCAAAAGTGGACAGTAGACAACTGGAAAATGAGATTGGAGAAGTAGTAATGGGGAACAAAGAAATGATGGAGGAACTGAATAGGTACGTCGCATCAGTTTTAACAGTGGAAGGCACCAGCAACATACAAGAACTTTGAGAAATTCAGGAGGCAGAGGTGAGTATAATGGCCATAACTAAGGGGAAGGTGCAGGGGAAGTTGAAAGGTCTGAAAGTGGATAACTTACCCAGACCAGATGGACTATACCCCACAGTTCTGAAGGAGATAGCTCATAAGATTGTAGAGGCATTGACAATGATCTTTCAGGAATCACTGGAGTCAGAAACTACAAAATGGTTACTGTAACACCCGTGTTTAAGAAAGGAAGGAAGCTAAAGACAGGAAACTATAGACCAGCGAGCCTGATCTCAGTTGTTGGTAAGATTTTAGAGTCCATTATTAAAGAGGAGATTGCAGAGCACTTGGAAGTGCATGGTAAAATAGGGCTAAGTCAGCACAGTTTCATCAAGGGGAAATCATGCTTGACAAATCTGTTGGAATTCTTTGAGAAGGTAACGAGCAATTTAAACAAAGGAGAGCCAGTGGATGTGATCTTTTTGGATTTCCAGGAGGCCTTTGACAAGGTGCTGCAGAGGAAGTTGCTAATAAGAAAAGAGCCCATGGTGTTATAGGTAAGGTACTGTATGTATAGAGGATCGGCTGACTGGCAGAAGGCAGAGGATGAGGATAAAGAAGTCCTTTCCAGGATGGCAACTAGTGACTAGTAGAGTTTTGCAGGGGTCAGAGTTGGGACCACAACTATTCACATTATATATTAACAATCTGAATGAAGGAACTGAGGGTATTGTTGCTTTGTTTGCAGATGACACAAAAATAGGTGAAGGGACAGGTAGTTTGGAGGCAGCAGAAGGACATAAACAGGCAAGGAGAATGAGCGAAGTGGCAGATGGAATACAGTGTGGAAAGTGTATATACATTTTGGTTGGAAGAAAAGAAGTGTAGACTATTTTATAAATGAGGAAAGGCTTCAAAAATCTGAAGTGCAAAGGGACTAGCAAATCGTATTTCAGGATTCTGTTAAGGTTAATATGGAGTTTTAGTTGGCAGTTAGGAAGGCAAATGCAATGTTGGCATCCATTTCAAGAGGGCTAGAAAACAAGCACAGATATATACTGCTGAGGCTGTATAAGGCTCTGGTCAGACCACCTTTGGAATTTTGAGAGTGATTTTGTGCACCATATCTAAGAAGGATGTGTTGGCAGTGGAGGGGATCCAGAGGAGGTTTAGAAGAATTATTTCAGGAATGAAAGTCTTGTCATATGATGAGCCATTGAGGCCTCTTGTCTGTACTCTATTGAGTTTAGAAGGATGTAGGGGGATAATAGACAATAGACAATAGACAATAGGTGCAGGAGTAGGCCATTCTGCCCTTCGAGCCTGCACCACCATTCAATATGATCATGGATCTGATTGAAACTTACAGAATACTGAGAGGCCTGGATAGTGTGGATATGGAGCAGATGTTTCCTCTAGTAGGAGTGACGAGGACCTGAGGGCACAGCCCCAGAGTGAAGGTATGATCCTTTAGAATTGAGATGAGGAGGAATTTCTAAAGCCAGAGCGTGGTGAATCTGTGGAAATCATTGCTGCAGAGGGCTATGGAGGCAAAGTCATTAGTGTATTTAAGCCAGAGATAGATAGGTTCTTGGTAAGTAAGGATATGAAGGGTTATGGGTAGAAGGCAGGATATGGGGTCGAGAAACATATCTGCCATGATTGAATGATAGTGCAGACTCAGTGGGTTAAATGGCCTAATTCTGCTCATACACCTTATCGTATTACCATCTATTTTCAATTAATAATTCACCATCTCACTTTTTACAGGACTAATTCTTACTTTGTTAACTAATTTTTAATTATTTCTCAAAACTCTTAACATCTGTTTTCATACATTAACTTTTGCAGGAGAAAGTGAGGACTGCAGATGCTGGAGATCAGAGCTGAAAAAGTGTTGCTGGAAAAGCGCAGCAGGTCAGGCAGCATCCAAGGAACAGGAGAATCGACGTTTCGGGCATAATTAGATTAGATTCCCTACAGTGTGGAAACAGGCCCTTCGGCCCAACAAGTCCGACCCTCCGAAGAGTAACCCACCCTGATTAATGCACCGAACAACTATGGACAATTTAGCATGGCCAGTTCACCTAACCTGCATATCTATAGAATGTGGGAGGAAACCAGAGCACCCGGAGGAAACCCACGCAGACCGGGGAGAATGTGCAAACTCCACACAGACAGTCGCTCAAGGCTGGAATTGAATCTGGGACCCTGGTGCTGTAAGAAATATTGCACCTAATTTTATGACCTGTCATCCATATAAGTTTAATACAATGTTTTACCTTTTTTAGTTAACAATATATAGTAAGAAATATTGCAAAATGTTTCACAAAATCATAAATCAGACAAAAGTTGACAACATTTACCTGAAGAATTTTTTAGTTTTCTTCTTGCAACCTGCAAAAGGTGAAGTGAAAGATGCATGAATCACTTTATGAGTTTCACAGTGCTGGAGATTTTGTGACTCCTAATAAACTGATAGGGGACCAAGAGAAACAAGAGGGAAATTATTAATGTCATTAATTTTCAAGGAACATAGAGACCCGAATACTTGTCACCCACTGATGCTCTGATAGTGTGTAACACTGACTGATCTCAGGGGAATTTTATTGGAGCACCAATAACTTGGTTGTTTTTACTTATTCATATAATATATACTCATATTCATATATAATTCATATTCATATATAAGCTCATTGGTTTTATTTATTCATTCTCAGGGTCACTGTTGTGGTTGGAACTTACAGTTGCCTCACCAGTCTGGATCTGGATCCACCTTCATTGAGGTTGCAATATTCTGCCCGATACCGGAGATTACAGCAAGAAATGTGAAGCTGGCAGTCAGGGATACCGAGATGGAAATGTGTTGTTGGAAAAGCGCAGCAGGTCAGGCAGCATCTAGGGAACAGGAGAATCGACGTTTCGGGCATTAGCCCTTCTTCAGGAATGGGTTAGGGTTAGGGATAGCCCACAATCACTGGATGCAGCAGGTTGTCAACCCATCATACAGGAGGAAGTCCCATCTCAGATCAGAGTGTAGTCTTTGGAACATCGCCAGGAGCAGTGGCCACTGCTGGGACTACAAACTGTACCCAGAGTCAAAGGGTAGAACTTAATAATTGGATTTGTAGGTGAAGGGTCTGTAAAATACTCAGATGATCTTCCCACCATTCCCCTGCTCACCCCCAATCTGTCTGCACCTTCCTGGGGGTGGGAAAGGCCTGCAAGAGGGATGGAAACTTCTTTTCAATGCAGTTAATGCACCTGGGGGATAGACAGCATCAATGAGGACGTATTCTTTGCCACTTGTTAAATTTTGCCCAAAATGCTGGAGACCAGGACACAGGTAAGTTCAGGGTCTTACTGTGGGAGTGGGATCATAATTATAAGTATAAGCAGGGTACGAACACCGAGAACCTACTGTTAATGTGTCTTGGGGGTGGGGTATCAAAATCCATAGTACCACCTCAGCTTCAGTTCTGACTTAGCTATCAGCCAAGGTCAGGTGAATTGGCCATGCTAAATTGCCTGTAGTGTTAGGTAAGGGGTACATGTAGGGGTATGGGTGGGTTGCGCTTTGTCGGGGCGGTGTGGACTTGTTGGGCTGAAGGGCCTGTTTCCACACTGTAAGTAATCTAAGTAATCCATCCATCAACTTTCCTGGGACAAGCAAAAGCTCAGCCTTTATTTTCAATCCCTAAAACTTCATTTCTGTTGTTGATGAGCTTCCTGTTAGAGATCACATTGTGTCCCAGTTATCTCAGGGAAGAAGATAGTGCCTTTCTTTGATTTCAGGTTAACCATCTTTGAAAATGGTCAGTAAATATAGAGATCTGTGAGCTATGCTTTAGTGATGGATTGGAGCTGAGAAGCTGACATAAATGTTCAAACTAATTCTGTGAAAAGAGAAAGGATGTAAAAATTAAAATAGAATCTATTTTTCCTGTATATTAAGAAAGCTTTCACCAGAATCTGTAATATTTTATTCATTAGAAATCGCATCTCACACATTTCTATATTTGTGTTCAGAGCACAGACATGGATTCCTCTCTGAAGTCTCACAGACACCTTGATGAAGAGAATGAAAAGCATTGCCAAAGGATTAATGCTGGAAAAATGTTCCTCGGTAGTAAACACCATGTGGGATTCCTACCACAAGTTCTTGCACTCTCCAAAAGGTAAATGTTAAATTGTCAAATCTTAAATTCAAATTTTAATTTATCAATTATATTTCATATATGTGTGTGTGATAATTAAACAGAAGCTGAAAATCAGAGCAAGTAACAAGAATTTACCTATACTTGTGATTTTTAGAAAACTTTCTCCGTTTTGTGCTGAAAATAGTTGGAGACAGTTAGGTGATGGGTTCATAATCAAAAGACTAAGGTCAGCTAAAGATATTTTTGTGTAGCCCTACTCTTTCTGGCCCTATCATTATAAATAAATGCTGTCTTTGGGCTCCTATTCAACAAGACTAGAAGCTATACTGTGTGTTACATACATGAGACCAAGAATAGTTTCTTGCTTTCTCCCTGTAACCCTTGATCCCCTTACTAGTCAAGAACCTATCTCTGTCTTAAATACATTCAATGACTTGGTCTGTGGCAATGAGTTCCACAGATTCACCTTCCCTCAATGAAGATATCCCTCATCGTCTCGGTTCTAAAGGGTCATCCCTTCAATCTGAGGCTGTGCCTTGGGTCCTAGACTCTCCTATTAATGAAAACATCTTCTGTGCGTCCACTCTATCCAGGCCAGTCGGAAATTTGTAAGTTTCAATCAGATCCCCCCCCTCATCCTGCTAAACTCTATTGAGTACACACCCAGAGTCTTCACCCACTCCTCATACAAAACGCCTTTTGTCCCCAAGATCATTCTTGCAAACCTCTTTTGGATCCCCTCCAAAGTCAGCACATTCTTCCTTAGATACAGTGCCCAGTACTGCTCAGGCATATGCTACTTTCTCCCCACCCCCACCCTCCTCTCATTTATCTCTCCACCCTGCAGGCACTCTGCCTCTATTCCTGATTAAAGGCTTTTACCCGAAACATCGATTTTCCTGCTTCTCAGATGCTGCCTGAACTCCAGTACTGCTCAGCATATTCCAAATACAGTCTGACCAGAGCCTTTTACAGTCTCAGCAGTACATCTCTGCTCTTGTATTCTAGCCCTTTTATAATGAATGCCAACATTGCCTTTGCCTTCCTAACAACCAACTGAACCTGCATGTTAACCTTAAGAGAATCCTGAATGAGGACTCCTAAGGTCCTTTTGTATTTCAGATTTCCAAAGCCTTACCTCATTTGAAAATAGTGCATAACTCTATTCTTCCTACCAAAGTGTATATCTCACAGTTTTGCGCATTGAATTCCATCTGTCACTTGTTTTCCCACTGTCCTAGCATGCCCAAGTCCTTCTGCAGCCTCCCCACTTCCTCAGCATGACCTGCCCCTCCAACTATCTTTGTTCTAAATTTACAGATGACACAATACTCTCAGTTCCTTCGTCCAGATCGTTACTGTATAATGCGAATAGTTGTGGTCTTAACACTGAACCCTGCAGAACTCCAATAGTCACCAGTTGAAAAGATCCCTTTATACCCACGCTCTGCCATTTGCCAGTCAGCCAATACTCTATCCATGCCCGTACCTTGCCCCTAAAATCATGGGCCCTTTTTGTTTGGCAGCCTCGTCAAAGGCCTCCTGGAAATCCAAAATACATTGCATCCACTGGCCCTCCTTTGTCTAACTTGCTCATTACCTCCTCAAAGAAGTCTAACAAATTTGTCAGGCATGACTTGCCCTTGATCAGGCCATGATGATTCACCCCAATTTACCATGCACTTCCAAGTACTGTGCAATCTCATCCTGAATAGTGGACTCTAAAATCTTACCAACGACCTAGGTTAGGTGAACCGGCCTATAGTTTCCTTTCTTTTGCCTCCCTCCCTTCTTAAACAGGGCTGTGACATTAGCCATTTTCCAGTCCTATGGGACCCTCCCTGATTCCAGTGATTCCTGTAAGATTAACATCAATATCTATATAGTTTCCTCAGCTATCTCCTTCAGAATTCTAGGCTGTAGTCACACTTTCCAGCTCCCTGAGCACTTAGAGTCATAAAGTCAATCATCCTTAATGATGGGCACTACGCTGACTTCTACCCCTGACTCTACTGGTCTGTTACTGGTGTTTTCCGATAGAAGACTGATACAAAGTATCTATTCAGTTCCTCCACCATTTCTTTGTTTTGCATTGCTACTTTCCAACCTCATTTTCCTGTGATCCAATGTCCACTTTTGCCTCTCTCTTATCTTTTATATATCAAAAGAATCTCTGCAGTCTCCTTTCCATTACTAGCTAGTTTATCTTTATATTTCATCTTCTTCCCACATATTGCTTTTCTAGTTGTCCTCTGCTAGTTTTTAAAGGTTTCCCAATGCTCTGGCTTGGCACTAATTTATACCAAATTGTATACTTTTTCTTTTGCTTTTCTACTGTTCCTGACTTCCCTTGTCAGCCGGTTGTCTCGAACTCCCCTTGAACCTCCCAAATTACCCCCAGAAACTCCTGCCTTTGCTGCTTCACCATCTTCCCTGTTAGGCTCCCCTTCCAATCAACTCAGGCCAGCTCCTCTCTCATGTCTTTGTAATTACATTTACTCAATTGTAATACTATTATATCTGATTCCGGTTTCTCTCTCTCAAACTGTAGGGTGAATTCTATCATATTATGGTCACTGCCCCCTCCAGATTCTTTCACCTAAAGTTCCCTAATCAAATCTGCCTCATTACACATCACCAAATCAGGAATTGCCCATCCCCTTGGGGGATCTACCACAAACAAAATCTGCTCAAACAAAAATCTCGTAGATATTTCACAAATTTCTTTTCATTGAGACATAGAGTCATGGAGATGTACAGCACCAGGAAACAGATCCTTCAGTCCAACCATCCGTGCCAACCAGATATCCCAAACCAATCTAGTCCCACCTGCCAGCACCCGGCCCATCTCCCTCCAAACCCTTCCTATTCACATACCCATCCAAATGCCTTTTAAATGTTGCAATTGTACCAGCCTCCACCACTTCCTCTGGCAGCTCATTCCATACACGTACCACCCTCTGCGTGAAAAAGTTGCTCCTTAGGTCTCTTTTATATCTTTCTCTTCTCACCCTAAACTTATTTACCCTATCCATGCCCCTCATAATTTTGTAAACCTCTATAAGGTCACTCCTCAGCCTCCGACGCTCCAAGGAAAACAGCCCCAGCCTGTTCAGCCTCACCTATAACTCAAATCCTCCAACCCTGGCAGCATCTTTGTAAATCTTTTCTGAACCCTTTCAAGTTTCACAACATCTTTCCGATAGGAAGAAGACCAGAATTGCATGCAATATTCCAACAGTAGCCTAACCAATGTCCTGTGAGGCCGCAACATAACCTCCCTACTCCTGTACTCAATGCTCTGACCAATAAAAGAAAGCATACCAAACGCCTTCTTCACTGTCCTATCTACCTGCGACTCCACTTTCAAGGAGCTATGAACCTGCATTCCAAGGTCTCTTTGTTCAGCAACACTCCCTAGGACCTTACTATTAAATTCATAAGTCCTGCTAAGATTTGCTTTCCCAAAATGCAACATCTCGCATTTATCTGAATTAAACTCCATCTGCCACTTCTCAGCCCATTTGGCCCATCTGATCAAGATCCTGTTATAATCTGAGGTAACTTTCTTCACTGTCCACTACACCTCCAATTTTGGTGTCATCTGCCAGCTTACTAATTGTACCTCTTATGCTTATATCCAAATCATTTATATAAATGACAAAAAGTAGAGGACCAAGCACCGATCCTTGTGGTACTCCACTGGTCACAGGCCTCCAATCTGAAAAACAACCCTCCACTATCACCCTCTGTCGTCTATCTTTGAGCTAGTTCTGTATCCAAATGGCTAGTTCTCCCTGTATTCCGTGAAATCTAAACTTACTAACTAGTCTCCCATGGGGAATCTTGTCAAACACCTTACTAAAGTCCATATAGATCACATCTATTGCTCTGCCCTCATCAATCCTCTTTGTTACTTCTTCAAAAAACTCAATCAAGTTTTTGTTGGATTCGCTACCAACCTGGTTTTTCAAGGCCACTTGCATATTGAAGTCCCTCATGATTATTGTAATGGTGGCTTTCCTGCATGCCTTTTCCATCTCCTGATTTATTTTCTGACCCACATACTGACGACTGCTAGGAAAAATTTACACAACTCCCATCAAGGTCTTTTTTCCTTAGTGGTTCCTCAACTTTACCCTCATAATTTCTACATCTGATGATTCTGTAATTGCTTCTCACTGCAAGGCAACCCTGGTCCCTCTGCCAATCCTTTTGATAGGATGTGTATTCTTGGGTATTTGGTTCTCATTCCCAATACCGTTGCAACCGTGTGATGCCCACAACATCATAGCCACCAATCTCAGTTATCTTGTTTACTGTGTGCATTTAAGTACAACACCCTCAGACTGCTGGGTGCCTCCATGGACTTTGGTGAGGACTCAGCCCAATATGGGCCAAACTCAGACAAGTGAGGCTAGGTTAGTTTGGAAAACCTGATCGGCATGGATGAGTTGGATCAAAGGGTCTGTTTCTGTGCTGTATGATTCCATGACCCCTTCCCCAAGACTTTGAGACATGGCTGTTTGCTTGCTGCACTTGGCAGTTTGCTGCATAAACTGCTGGCATATGGTGCAGGTGTGAGATTAACACAGCACACTGCCATATAGCAGAGATACACCCCCTTGACTGAGGACTGCTGACCCATGGATACTGCTTGTTTTGTATCATTGTGCTAATTGGCACAGCCAAGAAAGGCATGGATAGTGCAAGCATGCACATTTCAGATGCCAGTGTCTCTGGACGAGAGAGACATGAGATGCTGTTTGGTTCTGAACAATATGGAGACTCTTCAGAGCCAGTGGAGAGCTACAGTCACCAGAAATCTGGTCTATCTGCCATATCAAGAATGCAGATGATGATCTTATTTGGTAAGATAGGAAGCTAAATGTTAATGAAGTGAATTGTGACATTAATAAGGTGTTTAGCAAACTATAATCCATTTCATTGTCAACTCACTACTGCCTAATGAGAAATTCCTCTCATCTATCAGCAAATGCATAAAGATGCAGCAAGTTGCTCCCGACATTGAGATAAACCTCATCAGACTTCTTGCACGATTTTGTTTCAAATCTCGCCCTGCCTTTCAAGCCAAAGATTCAGTGTGATGACTTTCTCAGGGGTGAAAGGATCAATTCCTGTGCCTCGGTTGAGGGTGGATGATCTGTCCAGTTCTGTGAGATTTTGGAAGCAGTTTGAGGCAGGCATTTAGGATCAACCACATTGAGGGTGTGGAGTCACATGTGGGCCAGACCAGGTAAGGATGGCAGATTCCTTCTCTGAAGGACATGAGTGAATCAACTCACTGCCATCTTCTTCAGGGCAATTAGGAATTGGCAATAAATGCTCACCCAAGAGCAAATACAAAAAAACTTCATGGTCACTATTAGAGTAGTTTTTAATTCCTGATTTATTAAATTAATTTAAATTTCACCATCTGCCATGGTGTAATATGAACACATATCCCCAGAACATTAGCCCTGGCTTCTGGCGCAACTAGATCAGTGACATCAAACTACACCACTTTGTGAATAGAGGGAACAAATCTTTAATGTAATTAACAAATGACAAAACAGTGCCATGAAAAATGTGTCAAACAGTGATGGGTTAGGATCTGAAATGCACTGCCTGTAAATGTGGTGGAGGGAGGTTCAGTTGGTGCTTTCAAAAGACAATGGGATCATCTGAAAAGGAAAAACCTTCAGAGCTGTGGGGAAAAGACAGGGTGGCACCACTGTAAATTGATCTTACAGAGGACCAGCATTGACATGATGGCTGAATGGCCTCCTTCTGTGCTGTACAACAACATAATGATTTGTCCTGTTCATGCTGTGAAGCTTTACTTTAATTCTGCTTACCCTCATTTGGTGTAACTTCAAGAGTTCTTTGATCTTGCACTTTTTCAAACAATTTTTTCTGTGTACTCTGAGTTGGGCTCACTGCAATTTTATTCTTCTTTGTATTCTTCTTTTTTGTAGCCAAGCCTGGAATGAAGACACTGCTGGTTTCTCCTTCAATGATCTGATCCTTTGGCTCTGGAACACTCTGATTTTGAAATAAGAAGTGTGATATGATGTTGATCAAGAATTCTTTTTTATTGTAAAATACTTAGCATTTAACAAGAACGTAGATCTGTGCCCAGATCATCTAGTGAGCTCCCAGCAGGAGATACAGCTGTATAATGGTTTGATTTTTTGTTATTCTCTATTGGGGATGCAGTTATTGTTCTGTGTCAAGATTAATATTCACTTCAACAGCTTCAGTTGATGCAGTGTGAATGACTGTGACACCACCACGGATTAGTCTGTCAGGGCAGGAGTTCAGTCTGTGGTCGATGGTCAGACTTGGCCGGCCACAGTCACAATTCCAGCTGCTCGTTATGTTACACTTATGGAGCAAATGATCACTTCTTCCTCCTCCATCCTCAAACATTTGAGGATTGTCCAGATTTTTCCTGGATGGTTGAAACCTGGGACTTTGCTGCTTGGGTTAATTACCAGGTAGTGTTTGACAATGTATAGGACAAGGTGCAGCTGTCACTGGTTTGCAGAGTATGGGATGTTTTCCAGTGGTGACTATGGCATTTCAGGTAATCCTAGGAGTTTTTTTAAGGTCCTGTGTCAATGGGAGTGCATTGTTAACTGTCGATCAGTACTTTCTTTGAGGAGGCTGATTTCCTGGCAACACCAAGAAGTTCAATGGGTGCTAGAACAGACATTTGAGATGTTTTACTTTTAATGTCCTAGTAATAATTCTCATGACTTCCTATCAGTGATTAGTTACCATATTATAGCAGCTCCTGAGTTAGGTTGAGCAATAGTATTCAATTGCTGGGCAGACTTCCTGATGAAGGGCTTTTGCCCAAAACGTTGATTTTCCTGCTCCTTGGATGCTGCCTGACTTGCTGTGCTTTTCCAACACCACTCTAATCTTGACTGTGATCTCCAGCATCTGCAACTCACTTTCACCTAGACTTCACCTGATCAAGGAGCAGCACTCTGAAAATTAGTGCTTCCAAATAAACTTGTTGGACTATGACCTGGTGTTGTGTGGTTTTTAACATTGTCACCCTTAACAGTGTTTGGTCGAAATCTCCATTTTCTGAAGTAGGCTGAGATGCAGCAAGTACGGCTTTACTGAGATCTCACTGACCAAAGCATTCACCTTGGAGATGAGCCAGTGAAGATTCACTAGATTGGCTCCTGGAATGAAAAGATCATCCAAAGATGAGACACTGAGTAAACTGGGGTCAGCATTCAGGCAAACTTCGAGGCTGTAGCCAGCGCTCACCCTCTGGTGGTCACACTGTGGTGGTCACACTGTGACCCAGCTGCTGAGGTATTTTTTAATATAGTCCTCTTAAAGTCACAGAGAGGGCATTCATGATGTTTCTGAGTGAAACAACTTTGTCAGCATGAATTCTGAAGAAGAATCTTTAGACTGGCAACATTAACACTGTTTCTTCCTCTCCACAGATACTGGGAGACTTTCTCTAGCATTTTCTATTTTTCTTGCCAGTATAATATGTGCTGAGTGCACCTATATGTAACATGTCTAACGTATACCACAAAGACTGGGTTCTTATTGAGACAGATGTCTTCAAATTTATAACAAACTCACTGTTCAGACTGCCACAGTATCTCAAAAATAACCATAGCCCAGATTCTGCGCTTACTGATTACATAGAATACAGATATAGTAAATACCAGCTGGCTCCAACAATCACTACTGTGACTGCGACAACAATTGCTACCAAAGGGATGTCACAGTGTCATCTCACTGTTTTAAAGTACAGGCCTGTCAGGTCTGGAATCTATACAATGATACAATAGGAATCTCTGTCTCTACCTCTTAGCAGAGTGGCAAGGCTGTAGCTCCCCTCCAAGTTAGAGGTTCTGATACTGGGCCTCCAGCTTTGAGAGTACACCACCATTCTTAATTAAATGACAACTCACTTTCTAAACAGTAACTGGTAAATTTAGGGAAAATCACTGCTTGATGCCTGTTTACCACACAGGGTGAGGTTGTGACCTCAATTTGACCTGGTCTGATTTGACCTGGGGTCCTTAGCAATAGTAACAGTTCACTTAAGCATTGGATTTATCGATTAATTTAGAAAAAATACAAACATCATTTCTCAGCAGGTTTTAATAAAAGAGAAGCAGAAATAATCACCTGGGTTAGACTCTTGGCAAAAGTCTCAGTATAAACAGGCTGGAATGGACCATTGACCAGTTCATCCTCCATCTGAGATTCACCTTTTCTCTGCTTCCTTTTGAATAAGCATATCACAAATCTTCAGTTTGTCATTGATATATAAACATACAATCCTGATGCAAGCATAAATTCCCAATTAATCTGCATTTGCTACCCACTACCTAAATACTCTCTACCTTACCAAATGTCAGCAGAAAGAACACAACATGACAGATCAGCACTCACTTTGCAGAGTCTCTTAAATATTTGCTAGTTGATTTATTCACTGACTGATTCCATACAAATATTTTGTGAAGTATCTCTCTCATTAACAATTTATGAAATTCTAACTTACCCTTGAAAGGAGGAGAGCAGTAGGAGGAAGGAGCGAAGTGAGAAGGAACAAGATGGGAGAAGGGAGTACAGGTGCCACTTACTTCCTTGTCATCTCACTTTCCAGCTTTGAGTGTTATGTCAATTGGGATTGGGAAATGGAATGGAGTTAAGGGAGACAGAAATGGTGACAATGGGGTAGACAAGATCTCCAAGACAACTACAGATGAGCAAAAATGCTGGCCCAAACAGCAACACCCCATGTCTCATGAGTAAAGAAAATAAGTTAGATGATAGGGTAAAATAAGTTAAGTCAGAGCCAGTGATAACTTAGCCATGGTTCGTGTTTTGATCTCCAAATGAACCTAAGCCAACAACTGGAGTGAGGGACCAAATTCCCATGAATGTTCTCCAGTCTTCAGTTATTGATAGAAATTGAGGCCTATTCTTGAAACATTTGGAAATCTGTTGACACCAGACATTGTCTGAATCTGCACAGGATTTCCACCAGAATCTTTTTTTTATAGATATTTTTATTGAAAATTTAACATATTTTTACAAGTTTACAAATTAAAAAAAAAACCCTGGTATAAACATTGATATACAATTAAATCTTAAATAAATAATAACCAAAATTTATCAAACAGAATAAAAAGAGATACCAAGAGAAAAAAAACAAAACTCAACTAACTATTAATCTAACCTACAACTAACCAGAGTGTATAATTAAGTCTCTTATATTATTCAGAGAAAAAAGAACGACGGATAACACAGAAATTGAGTAGTGAGATATATGCTCGGAATGTGTTAACATCAGATTGTAACAAAACTCGTATTTGAGCGGGATTCCTCTCCCAACGGGCCCCGGACCAGCCAGGTTTGCCATCTCAATTAAATAAAAGCCCAAGTTAGGATGACCGAAATATCTGTATTTATGAATTCAAGAAGGGCTGCCATATTTTATGGGATAATTTGGTTTTTGGTGCACCATATTTGTAAGGAAGTCAAGGGGAATATATTCCATGATTATTTTGTGCCAATTCGAAAGTCCAGGGAGGCCCTCAGCCACCCAGTTTATCAAAATATTTTTCCTTGCACAGAAACAGAGAATAGAAAATAATCTCTTTCTATGCATATCCAGGGAGGGTAAGTTCGAAAAGCCCAAAAGGAGAGATACAGGATCCACTCTAATTTCCGTTCCTAAGATTTCTGTCAGAGCACTTGCTACTTTAGTCCAATATCTACGGATCTTATGACAGGTCCATAAACAATGTACAAGAGTGCCCACCTCTATTTTACATTTGGGACACATTGGAGATGCTCCTGCCTTAAATTTTGCCAATCGGTCCGGTGCTATATGGCCCCAATGAAGTATCTTCAACTGAATGGCCTGAGTTCTTTTGCAGATGAAGATTCTTCTGGCATTTTCCCAAATGTCATTCCACATTCCTATAGAGATTTCCAGTCCCAAATCCTGATCCCATGTTTTAAGCAGATTGTCCATATCTCCCGATACTTCATCATGATATCAATGATAAAGATACCCCCATTGGCCATAACACTCTACGTTCTCTATCTGATGTATAAAAATGATCTTCTGTATGTAATCTCGAATTTGGAAGTATCCATTAGGTAATCTAAATTTCTGATGCAGCTGTTCAAAAGACATCAGGACCCCTTCTTTAAACAGATCCCCTAAACAGGAGATACCCCTGGATCTCCAGAGTTTGAAAGTGGCATCTGTAAGCCCCGGTTGAAATCCCCATGCTCCCACTATCGGAGTTGCCCTCATTTTGCTGCATTATATTCCAAGCTTTAATTGTGTTTAGTATTATAGGGTTTTTACATTGATCCGTGATGATTTTCCTCTTGTCTGAAAACAAGAGGTTAATAAGTGGGCATTTTACTTGAGAAACCTTGATGTCCAGCTAGATTGATTGTGGGTCAGACAAGACCCAGTTGGCTATGTAGTTTAATAGGGAACTTAACTGATATTTCCTAGAATCTGGGAAATCCAATCCTCGCCTTGCCTGTGGAAGCTGTAGCTTCTTCAGCTTAATGAGGGGCCGTCTATGATTCCAGATAAAGGAACCCAACCAGCCATATAATTTGCGTAGTGCCAGCCTCGGCAGCATCACCGGAAGCATTCTCATAGGGTATAGGAGACAGGGCAGGACATTCATTTTAATTAGTGCTATTCTGCCTAACCAGGAAATTGGAAGGTCTCCCCATTGCTGAAGGTCCTGCCTTATCCTTTCCAGTAAATGCACAAAGTTAGCCCTATACAACTGACCAAATACTGGAGTAATAAAAATGCCTAAATATAAGAAGCCCTCCAGGGACCAACGAAAGGGAAAAAGGGATCCGTCCACTAAGTGGGGTATCATAGCAAGGCCACCCATCGGCATAGCCTCCGATTTTGAAAAATTAATTTTATAGCCTGAAAATACATTAAATGTATTAATAAGTTGGATTAAGCGAGGCACGGACATCAGGGGATTACTGAGGAATAGAAGAACATCATCTGCATAAAGGGTAATTTTATGTTTACCTGTACCAATCCTCAGGGCCGTTATATTAGGATCAGCTCGTATAGCTTCTGCTAGTGGCTCAATTATTAGCGTAAATAACAATGGCGAGAGAGGACATCCCTGACGGCAGCCCCTACCCACACTGAAGCTATCCGAACCTAATCCATTGGTAACCACAACTGCTTTGGGATTATTATACAGTGTTGAGACCCATTTGGTAAACACCTTTCCAACGCCAAACCTTTCCAATGTGTAAAACAAATATGACCATTCAACCCTGTTGAATGCCTTTTCCGCATCTAATGAAACTACTACTCCTGGTATCTTTCCCTGATGGCAGGCTTGAATCACTTTCAAAACCCTTCTAACATTATTGGATGATCTACGGCCCTTAATAAACCCTGTCTGATCCTCTTTTTTAATGTGTGGCAATACCCTTTCTAGCCTCAATGCTAACATTTTAGAGAGGATTTTAAAATCTACACTTAGCATAGATATTGGTCTGTATGACGTGCAATCTTCTGGGTCCTTTCCTTTTTTGAGGATAAGAGAGATATTCGTCTCTTTCAGCGAAGGTGGGAGACAGCCCTGACAGTATGAGTAGTTATATATGTCCATAAGTGGACTAGCCAATATTCCTGTAAATTCTTTATAGAATTCAGCTTGAAAGCCATCTGGGCCAGATGCCTTACCGCTCTGAAGCTGCCTGATTACGTCAAGTATTTCTTTGCTTGTTAAGGGAACATTCAGGACCGATACCTGTTCCAGAGTTAGGTCGGAAAGGTCAGGTTTTTAAAAAATGACTGCATCCTCCTAGTTCTGTCTTCGCAATCCTGCAATTTATATAAATCAGAATAAAATTTTCTAAAGATTGCGTCCTACCCTTAGGAAGTAGCGACCATAATATGATAGAGTTCAGTCTGGAGTTTGAAAGGGAGAAGGCAAAATCGGATGTAATGGTGTTACAGTTGAATAAAGGTAATTATGAGGGCATGAGAGAGGAACTGACTAAAATAGACTGGAAGCAGAGGCTAACCGGGAAGACAGTAGAGCAAAAATGGCAGGAGTTTATAGGTATAATTGAGGACACTGTACAGAGGTTCATTCCAAAGAAAATAAAGATTAACCGGGGAGGGATTAGACAACCTTGGCTGACAAAGGAAGTCAGGAAATGTATTAAAGAAAAAGAGAGATCCTATAAAGTGGCTAAGAACAGTGGGAAATCAGAAGATTGGGAAGGATACAAAAGCAAACAGAGGATAACAAAGAGTGTAATAAGAAAGGAGAGGATCAAATATGAAGGTAGGCTAGCCAGTAATATTAGAAATAATAGTAAAAGTTTCTTTCAGTACATAAGAAACAAACGACAGGCAAAAGTAGACATTGGGCCACTTCAAACTGATGCAGGAAGCCTAGTGATGGGAGATAAGGAAATAGCAGGAGAACTTAACAAGTACTTTGCATAAGTTTTCACAGTGGAAGACATGAGTAATATCCCAAAAATTAAAGAGTGTCACGGGGCTGAGTTGAGTATGGTTGCCATCACGAAAGAGATAGTGCTAGAAAAGTTAAAAAGTCTTAAAATTCATAAATCTCCTGGCCCCGATGGGATACAACCTAGAGTTCTGAGAGAGGTGGCTGAGGAAATAGCAGAGGCATTGGTTGAGATCTATCAAGAGTCACTGGAGTCAGGAAAGGTCCCGGATGATTGGAAGATGGCTGTTGTAACCCCCTTGTTCAAGAAAGGATCAAGGCAAAAGATGGAAAATTATAGGCCAATCAGCTTAACCTCAGTTGTTGGTAAAATTCTAGAATCCATCATTAAGGATGAGGTTTCTAAATTCTTGGAAGAGCAGAGTCTGATTAGAACAAGTCAACATGGATTTAGTAAAGGGAGGTCATGCCTGACAAACCTGTTGGAATTTTTTGAAGAGGTAACAAGTAGGTTAGACCAGGGAAACCCAGTGGATGTGGTATATCTAGACTTTCAAAAGGCCTTTGAAAAGGTGCCACACGGGAGGCTGCTGAGCAAGGTGAGGGCCCATGGTGTTCGAGGTGAGCTGCTGGGATGGACTGAGGATTGGCTGTCTAACAGAAGGCAGAGAATTGGGATAAAAGGTCCCTTTTCAGAATGGCAGCCGGTGACGAGAGGTGTCCCGCAGGGTTCGGTGCTGGGGCCACAGCTGTTCGCAATATATATTAATGTCCAACCAGATTGATTGTGGATCAGACAAGACCCAATCAGCTATATAACTTAATAGGGAACTTAATTGATATTTCCTAAAATCTGGGAAGTCCAATCCACCCCTTGCCTGTGGAAGCTGTAGCTTCTTCAGCTTAATGAGGGGTCGCCTATGGTTCCAGATAAAGGAACTCAGCCAGCCGTATAATTTACATAAAGCTGTCCTCGGCAGCATCACCGGAAGCATTCTCATAGGATATAGGAGGCGGGGCAGGATATTCATTTTGATTAATGCTATTCTACCCAGCCAGGAAATTGGCAGGTCTCCCCATTGCTGGAGGTCCTGCCTTATCCTTTCCAATAAATACACAAAATTAGCCTTGTATAACTGACCAAATACTGGAGTAATAAAAATACCTAAATATAAGAAACCCTTCAGGGATCAGCGAAAGGGAAAAAGGGATCCGTCCGCTAAGCGGGGTATCATAGCAAGGCCACCCATTGGCATAGCCTCCGATTTTGTAAAATTAATTTTATAGCCTGAGAATGCGCTAGATGTATTAATAACTTGGATTAGGCGAGGTACGGACATCAGAGGATTACTGGGGAATAGAAGAACATCATCTGCATAAAGGGTAATTTTATGTTTACCTGTACCAATCCTTGGGGCCACTATATTAGGATCAGCTCGTATAGCTTCTGCTAGTGGTTCAATTATTAGCGTGAATAACAATGGCGAGAGGGGACATCCCTGACGGCAGCCCCTACCCACACTGGAGCTATCCGAGCCTAATCCATTGGTAACCACAACTGCTTTGGGATCACTATACAATGTTGAGACCCATTTGGTAAACACCTGTCCAACGCCAAACCTCTCCAATGTGTAAAACAAATATGACCATTCGACCCTATCAAATGCGTTTTCCGCGTCTAATGAAACCACTACTCCTGGTATCTTTCCCTGATGACAAGCTTGAATCATATTCAGAGCCCTTCTAACATTATTGGATGATCTACGGCCCTTAATAAACCCCGTCTGATCCTCCTTTATAATATGTGGCAGTATCCTTTCTAATCTCAGTGCTAACGTTTTAGAGAGGATTTTAAAATCTACATTTAGCAAGGGTATTGTTCTGTATGATGTACAATCTTCTGGGTCCTTTCCTTTTTTGAGGATAAGAGAGATATTTGCCTCTTTCAGCGAAGGCGGGAGACAGCCCTGACTATATGCATAGTTATACATGTCCATAAGTGGGCCAACCAGTATTTCTGTAAATTCTTTATAGAATTCAGCTTGAAAGCCATCTGGGCCCGGCGTCTTACCGTTTTGAAGGTGCCTAATTGCATCAACTATTTCTTGGGGTGTAAGAGGAGCATTTAGGACCGATCCTTGTTCCGGAGTTAGGTCTGGAAAAGTCAAATTTTTAAAAAATGACTGCATCCTCTTCGCCCTATCTTCACAATCCTGTGATTTATATAACTCAGAATAAAATTCTCTAAAGATCGCATTAATCTTTTTGTGATCATGAGTCAAAATACCCGTACTTTCCTTGATAGACGTAATAGTCTGGGGGGCCTTTTTTTTCTTTGCAAGAAATGCTAAGTATCTACCTGGTTTGTCGCCATATTCATATAACCTTTGTTTTGCAAATAATATTTCCCTCTTAGCCGTTTGAGTAAGTGTAGTATTTGGAGCTGTCCTAAGAGCTGTAATCCTTTGCAATTTAATAATAGAAGGTCTATCAGTGTATGCTGTTTCAGCCGCTTTTAAGCGGGCTTCAAGCAGACGCTGTTGTTCTCCCTTCAATTTCTTCTGGGTCGCTGAATAGGAGATGATCAAACCTCGCGTGTAAGCTTTGATGGTCTCCCACATCATTGATTGGGTTCTAGCCGTACCTGAATTAATTTCTAAAAAAGTTTTAAATTCTTGAGAGAAGTACTTTACAAATTTACTATCTTTCATCAGGAAGGGGTCCATACGTCAATGCCGGGGGGATGTCTCATTGTTCCTCGCCTTGATTTCCATATATACAGCAGCATGATCAGAAATTGTTATACTACCTATTTTACAGGATAATATGGAATTTTAAAAAATTGAGGGGGCAAAAAATATATCAATTCTGGTATGACATTTATGTGGATTGAAGTAAAAAGAAAAATCTCTGCCGTGTGGGTGAAGGCATCTCCATACATCTACTAGTCCGAATTTGTTGTTCAAATCCACCAATTGTCTAGATTTGGGAGATACTCCTGCAGTACTCTTAGGAATCCTATCTATTTCCAGATCCATAATACAATTAAAATCTCCTCCTATAATTGTATGACAAGCACCGAGAGCCATCAATTTTAAGAAGGCTTCCGTTATAAATTTAAAAGGATGTGCCCGGGGGGGAGGCAATACAAATTTAAGGTCACATATTCCTCTCCATTTATAAGGGCTTTAATCAGAATATATCGTCTAGATTCGTCTTTTATCTGGTTTAGGATTTTGAAAGGGAAGTTCTTCCGAATAAGAATAACAACTCCCCTACTTTTTGAGCTGAAGGAAGAAAAGAAGGCCTGATCAAATCCACCCAGTCATAATTTCAAGTGTTCTTTATCCAATAAATGTGTCTCCTGTAGGAGAGCTATATCAACCCTTTCTTTCTTGAGGTTTGATAATATTTTCTTCGTTTTGATTGGCGAATTACTCCCCTTGACATTCCAGGTGCACCACTTAACCGACTGATTAACCATAATCGTCTGGGCAAGTCCGAGACCCCTCGGGAAGGGAAACCCTATCCAGAACTTCCTAAGCATAGTGCATATAAAATTCACAAAAATAAAGGCTCTTTAATACACTCTCATCAATATAATAAAAAATCTATTTCTACATTAAAAAAATATAAAACGTATTTAAATGGAGCTTTTCCCCCTTGTTCCCAGGGGACATCACTTCCTTTCCAAAAGTCCATCATATCCTCTCCCAACCAGTGCCCCACATTTGACCCAGGCACCCCACGATAGGATAAAGAAAATTCAAATATACTACAGAGCTAGAGTTAACAGTATGTACCCTACCCCCCACCCACACCAACACCTGGATATATTTGGTAATGTTAATACCATGTATAAACATATATAACTATAAAATTACAGCCTCAACAAGTAATAATTAAACATAGTAATACAAAATAACAGGGGAAAATAACCCCGCTCCTAAAGACAGAAATAAAATAGGATAAGGTAACCACCTCCCCCCACCTACATTAACTAGACCTCCCCGGCCTATATATATATAAAAAAAGGGAAGAAAATCGCTAAATAGAGAACAAATAAATAAACCCCTCTCCCCATCCCCCGAAGATAATATTAAACAGTAAAGTAAAGAAAGGGATTAATATAAAAAAAAGGAGGGTGTAAACCGGAGTGGGGGGAGAGTAAAACAACATCAATTAACTCTTACAATTTATCTAAGACAGTCCAAAAACTCCTTGGCCTTTTCTGGCGATCCGAAGTTATACACGGATCCTTCATGGTTAAAGCTGGGTAGCGCAAGGAGTACTGAATATTTAAGTCCCTTAAACAACTTCTTCACTTCATCAAACGCCTTCGTCTTTTGGACCAAAGCTGGGGAAAAGTCCTGGAATAACATAATCTTGGATCCTTTATAAATCATGACTTGGGGATCTTTCCCAAGATTTCTGGAAGCTTCTAAGAGCATCTGCCTCTCCTTATAGCTCTGCAGCCAGAACAGAACGGGGCGGAGGCACTGGTTCAAGCTGGGCCCGCGTATTGCAACCCGGTAGGCCCCCTTACCTGGCCTGATCCAGCCTCCAGATTTAAAAGCTGTGGAAGCCACTGTTCAAGAAACGCTGTAAGCTGGCCTTCTTCTTCCCATTCGGGAAGGCCCAGCAAACGAATATTTTTTCGACGACCTCGATGTGATGTGATGTGATTCTCTAAGGTCGATGTGATTCTCTAAGGTCCGGACTCGCTGTTCGAGAGTCCGGACCCAATCCACAGCCGATTCTGCAATGGCCTCGGAGGTTGCGGCCTTAAGCTCCGCTCCTCCGACTCTGCGCTTGATTTCCTTGATGTCTCGGTCGTGGTTTTGTAGCGTGGCCGAAAGTGAACCCCATCGGCTCCGGGACTCTTCGATGAAGGCATCGATCTTCACGTCAAGTTTGGAGATTATTTCCACAAGGCTCGACCCCGTAGGTAAGTCACCGGAGGCAGCTGCGGACGCCCCAGCTGCAGCTGGGGGAGGGGTTCCTGCCTGCTGAGAACTGTAGGCTCCCTTCCCTTTAGTCGTTTTTACAGGAGATTAGATTGTTTAAATTCAGTACTGAGCAACTAATTACATTAAGTAAAAACTATTTTAAATGATTTGGTAGTGTGATAGAGGCGGGTGGCCCACTTTGCCCAAGTCTTAGGAGGAGCACTATAGACTCAGACTTGCTGGGTCGCCGCCATCTTGGATCCCCCTCCACCAGAATCTTAACTGTAGAGCAATAAAAGTTGCTGAAAATGTCAGGAGCCAAATATTTCTTCACTATTTTCCAGAGAGGCTGGTCCTGGATTACAGCCTTCATGTGCCCCAAACAGATACTCCACATTGTGAGTGGGTCTGTATGCAGACGCTGCTGGTAAATGGTGATAAGTTTGGTAAAACCTATGTCCCTGCTACAGCCTCAGTTGATAAATTCCCATTCAATAAAATGAAAGTGACAGTAGATTCATGTCTCTACCCTTTTCTCTGATGAATGATCTCATGATATCTGTCATATGTGTAGTATTGCAAAATTCATCCTACAGTATAGATTTTATGATGTTATACAACAGGAAGAAAGCCAGTTAGCTCTTCATTCTGGTGCTGGCTCTTTAAATGAGCTATCCTACTGGCCTCACTTACCTGCTCTCCCCTATAGCCCTGCAAATGTTGTCTTTTCAAGTATTTTCTAGTTCTCTTTTGGAAATTATTTTCAGTTTACTTCCATCATCCTTTCCAAAGCTCATTCAAAACTACAACTCACAGCATTAGAAACATTACTCCTTGCTTTCCCATCAGGCATTTATGCTTGTTACCTATGATTTATCTGGATTGTACAATATCAAATAACTTCAAAGATATTACAGGACCATGATACAATCTCTTAGTCAAACCTGCAAATGAATCATTTAGTGTTTTCTGATCCCAATTACCATACATACTCCACACTGAATCTTGTCTGTTGGTCAATCCTTTGCTCCATTGGATTTGTCACTTGAATGTAAAAGTGTTCTTTCTTTTCCTCGGAGATTAAATTGATCTGGTTTCCCAGCCAAGAGCAACAAAGCACAAAGCAAGATTCCACAGTAAAGACACAAACTATCCTGAAGCACTGGGTTCGACAGCAGCTGGGAAGATCTGTTAAAAACAGAAGGTTGGGATTTCAAATCCTACTTCCTACTTTGAGAACACAATCAAAGTCAATACTTCAAAGCAAAACATAGGGAAAACTGCACAGTAGAGGTGCCAAGAAATATTAACTTCACTGCTGTTCAAACCAATTCTCCAAAATACTATTTCACTTAATCTCCCTCCTAAACTTGTCAATTTATTTCCTGAACCCTCAGTCAGTTTCAACTCTTACTTGCCATTTGTTTGTCTCTCAATAAATTTGTTGTTTAATTAGTATGAAAGGGCAGTGTCATAGAAACATCCTGATACCTGTAATTTTAGTTCCTTTATAGTGAACATAGTCTGTGATTGATTCAGAGAAGCAATGACTTAAAGCAAACATTCAAGAATTTCTGCAGTTAAAACACTAACCCTTATTTTTATTTCATGAAGTTAAGTTCCCCAGTGGAAGAATTTGATATATCAAAAGCATCTTGGAAGTGTTCTACTACATTGAAATGCCACGTAAATATAAGTTTTGTTGTTGAATGGAGACATTTTCTCTTTAAGGTCATAATGACTTTGGGTTTAACAGGAGATTAAAAACATTCTGTTGTTGAATGAGTAACTAGATTTTGGAGCCATGCTGAACTGGTTGATTCCCAGATAGTGCCAGTCATTGACCACATTGCAGGGCTCTATACGTCCGTCAAAAGTAGGGACAGAATTCAGCCATTCAGCCCATCGAGTCCACTCCACATTCGATGAGATCATGGCTGATCTGATCATCTTCAACTTCATTTTCCCGCCTTTACAACATACCCCTTGTTGTCCTTACTGATTAAAATTCTGTTTGTCTCAACTTCGAATATACTTAATAACCCAGTCTTGACAGCTGTCTGTGACAAAGCATTCCACAGATTCACTACTCTCTGAGGGAAGAAATTTCTCCTCATCTCTATCTTAAATGGTTGACTTCTGATTGTAAGATGATGCCCTCTGGTCCTGGGCATCATCTCCCACAAGGGAAAACAACCTCCCTGTCCGACCTCCCTGGGCATCATCTCCCACGAGGGAAAACAACCTCCCTGTCCAATCCCCTATAACTCTTACATAATCAATTAAGATCTCCTCTTATTTTTCTAAATTCCTTTGAATGCAAGCTTAACCTATTCAACATTTCCTTATCCAAAAATCCCTCCTGTCTCAGAATCAACCCAATGAATCTTCTCTTAATTGCCTCCTCCTATCGTTCCTTAGGTAAGAGGACATAAGCTGTTCTAACTAGTGACTTGTATAGTTTTAGCAAGACTTCCCTATTTTTATACTCCATTACTTTTGAAATAAAGCCAACATTCCAATTCTCTCCCCATCACCTGCTTAACTTGTAAGCTAGCTTTTTGTGATTCATGCGTGAGGGTCACCAACTCCTCCTGTATTACAGTATTCTACAGTTTTTCTCTATTTAAATAATATTCAGCTCCTGTATTCTTTATGCTAAAGTGCACAGCCTTGCATTTTACCACATTGCATTCCATCTGCCAAGATTTTCCAACTCACTTAACCTGTCTATATCTCTCTGTAGACTCTTAGTGTCATCCTCACCATCTGTATGGAAAGTCTGGTCAGCTCATCAGGCTATGAAGGTGTTGTGAATCTGAAAAGAGTGAAACTGGAATTGGTTGGAAAACTCAGTAAATGTGGTCACATGTACCATCTCCTGTGTTTTGTGGCCATGTACAACAATGGCAATAAGGTGAGGTCCTCAAAATCATGACTGTGAAGCACTGGTAATAGTGATTGCAATTTTGTAATTCTTTTTCTTCCTGAAGTTGTAATACCTAAAAGTCTTATTTTATTTTTGTTTCAATCGAGGACTAAAAGAAAGTTGATCATGGGATGTGAGCATGCTGGCCAGGCCAACATTTATTGTCCAGGCCTCATTGCCCTGGAGAAGGAGGTGATAGGCTTCTTCCTTGAGCTGTTGCAGTCCTTGGGAATGTATTCAGAGTTACTCACAGTGCTGTGAGGAAGTGAGTTTCACAATTTTGACCCAGTGGAAGAACGGTGATCCAGTCCAGGCAGGATGATGTGGTCTGTCAGGAAGCACTGATATAAAAATGAATTCTTACATTTGAAGATGAAAATAAAATTTAATTTGCTATAATGTACCAAAAATTACCAACAAAAATATGTGAATTCAAGGAATTTTTATAAAGTTTAAGCTGGTAGTTTGATCACATGTCACATTTATAATATTCTTTAAAGTATCATCAATTTCAAATAATTAATAGATGAAAAAATGTGAAATAAGTAGTCATGTTGAAAAGGCAGTAAACACACTCAAACTATTCTGTTACAATCATGGTTACCCAATGGTTTAATTGGCTAAGAGTCAAGCAGTGGTATGTGATGTGGGAGGTATTACTGAGCCACTGAGTAAAAGCAAATTAGCACAAATTCACTGAATGATATAGGCAAGAACAAATGGATGGAAATGATCAACTGGAATAAGTTAATCACAGGGTATGATAAATTACAATACCAGAATTTAAACAAAATACAAACATGACCACAGCCTGTGGTTGCATTGCTGACCTACAGTTCTTTCTTTTGAAGAAATGTAACTAGCTCCTATGGTATTTGGCTCCTTTCTTTTTGTGGCATTGGAGGATCTCATTGGAGGTGTGAATGGGTGATGGGGTTGGGAAGGGAAGCACCGCCAATGACCAGGAAACCCCATACAGTGATCATGCCATTGTCCCTTTACCTTGAACAGTCACTATATGTGATAAAACCACCACAGGTCACACTACAAAATATATAGGTACTTTTTTTTCAGAAATTTTAGTTCATATATTATTTTCCTTCCAATATTATTTATTGGGTCTAGAGGCAGTTGAGTACAGCTGGTGAGTGCAGTAGGGAGGATTTCACACAAGTTCCTGTAAACCACACCCCTACAAGAGAACTTGTAGCATTTGCTAAACCAATTACCAGAAAAATCTGACAAGAAATCTGAAGTTCATTGAAATCTGATGTGTGAGAATTTCCTTTCTCTGCCACATTCTCCTAATTCTCCTACTCATCCAGAATTAATTTTGGCTTTGTTTCCTACATCCTAATTGCTTTAACTCTGAGTGTTTATCATTTCAAATTCTGCTGCATCAGGAAATCTAGAATTATTTTGTGTTTTACTCACTGTTTAGCCTAAGCATCCATTGGAACACAACTGTTCCCACAACCTACTGTTCCCTCTCAATTGCCTGGAAACATCCTGTGGCTTCATGCTGTCATTGGTCCAAACATACAGCATCAATGGCATTTCCAAGCTTTTCTGACAAGGGATGCTTGTTGAAGGTGTCACAAGGAGCCAACTGAGTGGATTCCAGTTTATATACAAGGAAGAGGAATATGGGAAAAGTATGGGGGTGAGGGTGATGGAATATCTTTGTTGAAGCAGCCTTATATTTAATAACATTGTACTCACGCTTGAAATGAAAGCTCCCCAACCATAGTGGAGAATGTGACATTGAAATGAATATGTGACATTGGACTGTGAGGTTAATGAGTTATTTGATATGTAACGTGAGCCAGTACATAGAGGGAAGAATAACAGTCACACCTTTGTGAATACATCCCTGCATGCTGCCTATGTGTCTGCGATCACTGATATGCTTCACTTGGTAGACCAAAAGCTTTTCAACTTCTTGTCACCTGATGCCTAGTTCCATGGGTTGGTCCAAATTAGTAAAATTAAATAATGAACAATCTACATTTCTGTAGCCCTTTTTAATGCAGCAATTGTATCCTAAGGCATCTCATAGGCATGTAAACATCGAGAAACTTAGATCGAGCCATGGAAAGAACAATAAGGAGGGACAGCCAAAATCTGTGAGTTTATGGAAACTCTTGAAGGATTTAAGAGAGAATTAGACAGCTGAAAACAGAGCTGCCAATGATGGAGTGAAGAGCTAGAGCGTTTGCACAAGAAAGCAGAGTTGGAAGAATGAAAAGATCTGGGACAACTTAGAGCTGGACGTTTCAGGGATGAGAATTGGTTCCAAGAAAGGACTGTGGTCTTCTTTTGTCTCTCCCGTGTCAGTTTTGTATATAAATGAGTCAGTTTTCTAAACTCTTTATAGGATTTCCTGCAAATGATACATCATGTCAGACACAACTTACACATCTGGACATAGAATCATAGAGATGTACAGCACGGAAACAGATTCTTCATTCCAACACAGCCATACTGACCAGACATTCCAAATAAATCTAGTCCCATTTGCCGGCATTGGCCTATATCCCTCTAAACCGTTCCTATTCATATACCCATGCATAATCTGTAAGGAATCATTTACTCCTACAGTGTGTCAGCTGTAAGGTCACTTGCAGTGCTGTCAGCTCTACAGGCTGCTGAATGTAACATGGACATTGTATTATTCTATTTTTAATCTCCTTTTGTCTCCTGGTGCTCACCCCAGCAGATTGTCCAGAATTTACCTGGGTCTCCTGTGGCTATGATCCAGGTGGTAGTGGATCCCCTTGTGGGGAGTCAGGCTGTAATAAACTCTGACATGAAAATGGTGTCATGGGGAGAGCACACTTGCCTCACTCCAGCCCAGTTCAGCACTTTACACCGTTCCCACATGATGGAAACTAAAGTTAAACCCTAGAAGCTAAGATTCCAGTTGGGTTGGGCACAGAATCAAGTAAATGGGGAATGCCATGCCACAGTGCAGCGTACCGGTTCCCTGGCTCCAATCCCATGTCCCATTCTCCGCCCAGGTCACTTTCCAAGGCACAATGCAGGGTGGATGGGCCAGCAGACCCACATGCAGATGGTAGATGACTCAGTCCATTGAAGAACCAAACTGAAGTTTTCCAATCAGCCTGCAGGTTCTCAGAGGCATCAGGGAACAGGGCAGCTGACTGGAACTGGCCTTCCATTGCCAGACCAAAGGCTATCCTGTGGAAATATGGCCCCACTGCTCGACCTTTCATGGCATTTTCCTTGTACAGTGTCCTTGCACTGACCCTTTAAGCATCCTGTGGCTGCTTCAAACTGCAAAGAAATCCATTTGGAAGGGAATCATGTTTATCTGATCTATTGGGGTTCTTGAGGAGGTGACACATTCTGTGGATAAAGAGGGGAACCAATGGATTTACTGTACTAAGACATTTGATAATGTGCCAGATGAAAACTTATTGTGGAAAATAAAAGCTCATAGGGGAGAGGGTAGCAAATCGGCAAGGATAGAAAATTGACTGGTTAACAGGAAGCAGAGGGTGGCATAAATGGATCTTTTTCAAGTTGGTAAGATGTAACAAGCTGTGTGCCAAATTGGTACTGAATTACAACATATTAAAGAAGTTCAAAGGAGAAAGTGAGGACTGCAGATGCTGGAGATCAGAGTCAAAAAGTGTGGTGCTGGAAAAGCACAGCAAGTCAGGCAGCGTCTGAGGAGCAGGAAAGTTGACGTTTCGAGCATAGCCCTTCATCAACATTCCTGATGAAGGGCTTATGCTCGAAACGTCGACTCTCCTGCTCCTCGGATGCTGCCTGACTTGCTGTGCTTTTCCAGCACCACACTTTTTGACTCTGAAGAGGTTCAAAGGAATAGTTGCTTAATTAGCAGGCTATTGAAAGGTAGATAGGGAGATAAATTGTGAAGAGTTATAGATGAGTTAAGTGAGTGGCCCTGGAGTATAATGTAGCAAAATGTGAAACTACCAATTTTGACAGAAAGAATGAAAAAGAAGCATATTATCTGAATTGTGAGAAATTGCAGACTCTGATTTGCAAAACGTTCTGAATGTCCTAGTGCACGAATCACAACTGGTTAGTATGCAGTTACAGCACATAATCAGGAAAGGTATGAGAATGCTGTGGATTACTGTGAGAGGGAATTGAATACAAGAGGAGGGAAATTTGGCTTCAGTTATACAAGGCATTAGTGAGAACACATCTGGAGTACTGTGTGTGGTATCACAGAATTATTACTGTGCTGAAGGAGGCCATTTAGTCCAACGTGTTTGCACTAACTCTCCAAATTAGCATCAGGACTTTGAGCTATTGACCTGCTACATCTAGTGCCCTCTTGAATACCTCAATTAAACCAGGCTGTGCATTCCAGATCATTGAACAGTTATGATGTGAAAAGGTTTTTTTCCCTCTCACCATGATATTGGCATCTTGATTTAAGGAAGGATGTAAATGTGTTGGAAGCAGTTCAGAGACAATGTGTCAGATTAACATCTGGAATGAGTAGATTGTTTTATGAGAAGTGGTGGACAGACAGTGGACAGATGGTGGACAGACGGTGGACAGATGGTAGACAGACAGTAGACAGACGGTGGACAGACAGTAGACAGACAGTGGACAAAAGGTGGACAGACAGTAGACAGACAGTGGACAAAAGGTGGACAGTGGACAGACGGTAGACAGATGGTGGACAAAAGGTGGACAGACAGTAGACAGACGGTAGACAGATGGTGGACAGACAGTGGACAGACGGTGGACAGATGGTGGACAGACTGGGCTTGTATTCATTGGAGTTTAGAAGAATTAGAGCTGACTTGATTGAAGTGTATCAGATCCTGAGGGGTCATTGAGAGGATGTTTCTTCTTAGGGGAGAATCTAGAGTTTGGTGATCACTGTTTAAAAATCACCATTTTAAAACAGAGATTATGTGGCTTTTCTTTCTCTCTGAAAGACATGAGTCATAGAATCATGCGGCACGGAAATAGACCCTTCGGTCCAAACAGTCCATGTCAAATATAATCCCAAACTGGACAAGTCCCACCTGCCTGCTCCTGGCCCAGATCCCCCCAAACCTCTCCTATTCATGTGTCCATCCAAATGTCTTTTAAATGCTGTAATTGTACCCAATTCCACCACTTCCTCAGGAAGTTTATTCCACATGTGAACCACCCTCTGTGTAAAAGATTTGCCTCTTATGTCTTTTTAAAATCTCTCTCCTCTCACCTTAAAAATGTACCCCCTAGTCTTGAAATTATCCATGTTAGTGAAAAGATAACTACCATTACCTCTACCTATGTCCCTCATTATTTTATAAAGTTGTATCAGATCACCACTTAATCTCCTGTACTGCAGTGAATCGAAGTCCCAGCCTATCCAACTTTTCTTATAACTCAAACCTTCCATACCCAACAAGATCCTGGTGAATCTCTTCTGAACCCTCTCCAGCTTCATAATATCCTTCCTATAACTGGGCAACCAGAACTGGACAGTCTTTGAAACTCTTCCTGAAAGGGCAGTGGAAGCAGAGTTCCTTGAATATTTTTAAGGAAAAACTGAGGTGGTTTCTTTATTAGTAAGGAGTGAAAGATTGTTGGAATATATAGGAATGTGGAGTAATCAGATCCGCCATGATTGTATTGAATGACAGAGCAGGCTTGAGGGACCAAATGGCTACACTTGCCCTGTTTGGTTTGTTTTTTATATTCTGATGTGATCTCAGGTTGTGATCTGAAATGTTATCTTTGTTCTTCTCTCTCCACAGATGCTGCCAAGACTGTTAAGTATTTCCAGCATTTTCTGTTGCTATTGGAGGCCCTCCCATTTGGCCCTCCAATTCACTCAATGAATGAGTCCATTCACTCAAATTAATTAAACGGAAAACCTGCCCTCTGGCCATTAATTTGCCATTTCCTGGAAATCCCAAAACTATTCCCGAGACTGTGCAAGCTTCTTTGCCCATTTGAGGGCAAGGGTGGGACCTTGAAACCTAAAGGGAAAAGCCTACCCTAACAGTCTATTCACAATTTATCTGTTGTATTTTTTTCATGATTTTAAAATGTTGTCATTGTTACATTATCGCTAATGGAATGTAAAGTGCTTTCAGGCATCCAGGAGTTCACTTAAATGCAACTCTCTTCATTCACCACACAATAAATCAAAATTATCACACCTATTTAATAACATAAAGCATCACAGTAGTCTGTTCTCAATCCATCATTTACAGCCTAAGAACTAAGAATTAAATTCATTGGTGTTTCAATCAAGATTAGAACCTCGCTTCCAGTAAGTTCCTGTTTTACATATGTCTAACCAGGAAACTGCGACAAATATATTGAGCAAAGTTTCCGGGAATATTTCCAATTTCTCTCTCACCAAACTTTCAAATTCATTTTGAAATTGACTTGGAGGTGCTGGTGTTGGACTGGGGTGGACAAAATTAAAAATCCCACAACACCAGGTTATAGTCCAACAGGTTCATTTGGAAGCACTAGCTTTCGGAGCGCTGCTGCTTCATCAGGTGGTTGTGGAGAATAAGATCATGCTCAGAGAATTTATAGCCAAAGGAGTCCCGTGTCATGGAGATGTGATACATAAATAATTTTAGATTAAAACATTAATCTTTTATAATGGGATATGCTGGTTTCTGTTCTTTGATATGTACATCCCAGAAGTTCTTTTAAATTACATTCTCAAAATAGCTCAGCTTTTTAAACGATAAGTGTGAAGTTTGTCTGTGTCCCAATGCTATGTCAGACTGACAAACCCTCAGCATAGTTTTACAGAGTTTTACATGGATTCATGCAGTTTTTGAACAAAATAAGATGTAATTCTGCAAAAACAAATCCACCCATAAGCTTATATGTGTGCACATGTAGGAGCAATACTTTGACATTGTGAGCACATTAATGAAAAGGCAGTGTCAGTAACCAACAGTTTACAGGTAGATGGAATGAATTGGTAATTGTGATTTTGCAGAGCTAGAAGATCAACCCTGTCTCTCAAGTCAAGGTGTTGCATCTGGAATCATAATATTGAACCATGTGATGGGTTAAGAGGAACTAAGAGTTATTGGTTACGATAGACGAACTCATCCGCTGCCTGTATTTATTTCCTCACCTCATGCATTAACAAATGAGGGAGCGATAACATTTAAAGACATTGTGAAAACAGGAAATAAATAGGTCAAATCGAAACTTCCAGCAGAATGTCTCCCTTACTAGGAGCATACTCTGTTAATTGCATATTATTTTCTGTAGATGGTGGATATTAATTGAGCACCTGCTTGAACCCACAAAACAACCATAAACTAAAAATAGACTTGCTGGATTAGGAGGTTATGCTTACAATGTGTAACTCAAGATAAATATAGAAGTGCATGAAGCCCTAACACAATAACTTGTGCAGAAAGCTGGCTGTGATGACTAAGTTCATTTTTGAAAAAAAAATTAGTGGATTTGAGCATTATGGGTTGGTCAACATTTATTGCCAGCCCCTAGTTGCCCTTGAGAAGGTGGTAGTGAGCTGCCTTCTTGAACTGCTACAGTCCACCTGCTGTGGGTTGACCCACAATGTTGTTAGGGAGGATGCTCCAGGATTTTGATCCTGTGATACTGAAGGAATGATGGTATATTTCCAAGTCAGGATGGCATGAGGTTTGGAGGGAACTCTGAAGGTGAGGTGTTTGCATGAATCTGCAGCCCTTGTTCTTCTAGATGGTAGTGGTGATGAGTTTGGAAGGTGTTGTTTAAGGAGCCTTGGGAATTTCTGCATTGCATTTTGGAATTGGTATACGTTGCTGCCACTGAGCATCATGGGTGGCAAATGTGGGCTCCCATGAGTTCCTAGAATCCATGGCGAATTGTTTTTCGTGTTTTATAAGTACATGAGAGGACAAGTATCTGACACACGTTCCTGCAGTATTGTCTCAAGAGATTGAGAGAACTTCCATGGAAATTCAGAAGCAAAGTCCAGAAAGTAGCAATGTTAAAAATGACATGAAATTTGCAAGAATTGTAAACTGTGAAAAAGACAGTGTGGAACTCCAAAATGACATTGACAAGTTGGTGGAGTGAGCGGATAGATGGCAGATGAGATTCAATGCAGAGAAGTGTGTGATAATGTACTTTGATAGAGAGAACATAGACAAACAATATACAATAGTGGGTACAACTCTAAAGGGGTGCAGGAGCAGAAGGACCTGGGTGTTTGTGTGAACAGATCATTAGAAGTGTCAGGCCAGAGCAGAGCAATTAATAAAGCACACAGTGTCCTCAGGGGCAGAGAGTACAGGACAAAGGGGTTGATGTTGAACTTATATAAGACTTATATCAGCTGGAGTATCGTGTACAGTTGTAGAAGCCACATTATATGAAAGATGTCAATACATTGGAGAGAGTACAGAAGTGATTTACAAGAAGGTTCCAGGAATGAAAAACATCAATTATGAAGATATAATGAAGAAGTGGGATTGTTCGCCTTGGAGAGAAAACAGCTAAGTTTGCAAAATCTTGAGTGAGTAGATAAGAAGAAGTTGTTCCCACTTATAAAAGGAACAAGAATGAGAGGGCATAGATTTGAAGAGATGTGCAAAAGAAGCAAGGGTGATGTGAGATAAAAACTTGTTCACAGTGCAGGGTTAGGATATGTAGTGCCTGGAAATGTAGTGGAGACAGGTTCAACTGAAGCTTTTAAGAGAGATATTAGATAGTTATTTGGGTGGAAATAGTGTGCAAGGATGGATATGGGGAAAAGTTAGGAGATTAGCACTAGGTAATGATTCTCATTTGAGGAGGCCTCCTTCTTTGTCATATCAATTCTGTGATTCTGCAAGATGTTAGGAGATTCAGTCTCTTTCTCAATGGGTATCATAACTTGGAGAATTGGCACAAAAAGATGAACAAAAGCAGGAATAGGCCACTCAACCCCGTCAAGTCAACTCTGCCATTCAATAAAATCTTGGCTGATCTGACTGATGTCAAATCCATCATCCCACCTAGTCTGATAACCTTTCACCCTTTTGTTTTAAAATATTCAAGGATTCTGCTTCCATCACATTTTTAGGCAGAGCGTTTGAAAAAGCCATGACCATCTGAAACAAAAATGTCTCTTCATCTCTGTCTTAAATGGGCAACTCCCCCATTTTTTTAAACAGTGACCCCCCCTAGTTCTAGATTCTCCCAACAGAGAAAACATCCTCTCTGTAGCACCCCCCTTTCTTGTGTTTCAATAAAGTCACTTCGTAATCTCATTTCCAGCGGATACAAGTCTAACCTGTTCAATCTTGCCTCATACCACAACCCACCCATTCTAGGCAGCTGGGTCACCTCACTTTCCATATGACCCTCCCTCACCCCACTCTCCCTCTGACCCCAGCATTCCACCTCTCCATGATTACACTCACCTACCCTGATGCTAACACTGATCTCTGCCTCAGAACACTTCAAACTCAGGGCATCAATGAGTACTTCACCAGTTTCTTCATTTCCCCTCCCCCCACCTGACCCCAGTTCCAACCTGTCAGCTCAGCACCATCCTCATGACTGTCCTACCTGCCAATCTCCCTTCCTACCTATCTGCTCCACACTCCCCTCCAACGTATCACCTCCATCCCCACCTCTATCCAACTATTGTGCTCTTAGCTACCTTCTCCCCAGCCCCACCACCTCCCATTTATCTCTCCACTCCGGAGGCTCCCTGCCTCATTCCTGATGACAGGCTTTTGCCTGAAACGTCGATTTTCCTGCTCCTCGGATGCTGCCTGACCTGCTGTGCTTTTCCAGCACCACTCTAATCTTGACACTGACACTAACCAGTCAAGATCCTGTCCCCGGTTATATTTGCCAAAGCCTTAACTTGGTTTAAATTTTAGTTATTAGTTTCCCTACAGTGTGGAAACAGGCCCTGCGGCCCAACTGGTCCACACTGACCCTCCAAAGAGTAACCTACCCAGACCCATTTCCCTCTGACTAATGCTCTATGGGCAATTTAGCATGGCCAATTCACCTAATCTGCATATCTTTGGACTGTGGGAGGAAACCGGATCACCTGGAGACTCATACAGAATGCAAACCCCACACAGACAATCGCCCGAGGCTGGAATTGAACCTGGAACCTTGGTGCTAACCACTGAGCCACCCCTAAATAAATTTTATTCAAGTCTGAAATAATAAAGTATTGATTTCACTTCTTTACATTGTGGTGAATTGTATATAACTCATTGATGTTCCGATTCACATTTGCACAGCATCTTTTATAAGATGTTGATGGACAAATTAAATACTTTTGAAATTGTAATTACAGCCGTAAAATAGGAAATGCATCTGTCAATTTGTACAGTCAGATCCAACAACATTAAAATGACAATGACATGATCATCTGTTTTTAATGTTGACTGGGGTGGGTGGGTGGAACACCTTGGACCAGAACCCACTGGATAACCTGCCTGCCCTTTGAAATAGAGTCAAGAGATCTTGAAATAGTCTCAGTCCAATTACACTCACTCAGCACCGCACAGAGCCTAAAGTTCGCTTAGATTTTCGTGCCCTGGTCTTGGTTGTGGAATTGTGAACTCATCTTTCTGAAGTGGGACAGAAAGTGGGACATGTCACAGTGAACAGATTAGCGACATTACCCAACATCAGAACCAGTAAAGCTTCTTAAGAGTCCCACACAGCACTGAGCAGGCGATTCTGCTGCAAAGTTCTTGCACAATGATGTGGATTGTTGGTAATGCTACCTTCCGTATGAAGAGACAATAGCCCAGAGGCACTGGAACTGGATTCACAACTCTGAGCTTGTCTAATTGCGCAATTTATGAAATTAATTTAAATGCTTTGGCAATTTGTGGGTTAATTGGCAGCAGAAAAATTACCTTTGATAGTTACCATATTAGTGTTAAAAACTGTTTCACAAATATCCTTCAAGGAAGTAGATCTACCAAGCTGAGGGCGAACAAGAGACTGCAGTCCCTCACTTTGCATTTCAGAGGCTGTGAGGTATCCAACAAGTGCTCAGCTGTCAGTATCAGGAATGTGCAATAACCGTAGTTGTACACACCTTGAATCAAAATGCCATTTGAAACTACCTCCATTGTCTGAGTAGTTTATGCTTGTGAGAACATTCCCAACTTGTCCGAATCCGCCCCTTTCACAATCCAGACAGAATTAACTGAGCAACTTTGTGAATCCCAGTCTCATTACCTGCTCCAGGGGATTCCATGTGCCTCGCTCCTCCTAGAGCCCAGGGTGAGGTAACAGAGCTGTTTACGTCAGGGTGTGAATCAGTACTGTAAATGCTGCAGACACCGACGGAAGGTGGAATCTGTGGCTCAGGGCGTTGGGACTGCTTGGAAATGGAGAAATTGCACTTCAGCGTGTGAGGATCCTCCAACTGTTTCCTTCCAACCTGTTGACAGGATATTGCACCCCTCAAGCTACAAGGATCTGTGAGTAATGTTGCATTGATTTATTAACCAAATTATCCTGCCGTTTCACCTCTTGTTTTTCACACATCAGCATTTACTTCTGCCCTTTTAAAACAACGAATCCTGGGATGTGGATATAAGTAGACGGAGGTCCAGTATTTATTGCAGATTATTTCCGAGATCACAGCAGCCATTTGGTGACCTCAGGCTTCAGGTACACTAGGCTGTGTTGATGAGGTGACTATCAATTACATACTGTGCACAAAGCCCTGCTCAGATTTGTTGAACTCTTCTGTTGATCCTGGCGTTCAGCAGCATTTCGGCAACAGTCTACAGGGGGATTAGAAGGTTATGTGAGTGGACAAAAACCTGGCAGATGGATTATAATGTGGGGTCATACACTTTGACAGGAAGAATAAAAGAGCTGAATATTATTTATATAAATGTCCTGGGACGTCTTGCTAAAATTAAACAAGCCATGATTTAGACCACACCTAGAACACAGCAAAGAGTTTTGGACACCTTCGAGGAAAAAAAAACAGAATTGGAGGCAGTCCTTAGAAGGTTCACAAAGTTGATCCCAGGCATGGAAAGATTTTCTAATGATGAAAAGTTGAGTCGGCTGGACCTGGACTCAATGGAGTTTTGAAGAATGAAAGGTGACCCTACTGAAAAATATAAGATTCTTAGGGGGCTTGACAGGATAGATGTGGACAGGTCTGCCAGCACTTGTGGAGAGAAATCAAGCTAATTGTTCTGAAGAAGGGTCACTGGACCCAAAATGTTAAAACTGCTTTCTCTCCACAGATGCTGCCAGACCTATTGAGCTTGTCCAGCAATTTCTAATTTTGTTTTAGATGTGAACAGGTTGGTTCCCCTTATGAGAGAGGCTTCACAGTAAGGTTACAATAACAAGGAGGAAGTGAGGACTTCAAATGCTGGGGATCAGAATCAAAAACTGTAGTGCTGGAAAAGCATAGCAGGTCAGGCAGCATCTGAGGGGCAGGAGAATCGACGTTTCGGTCAAAAGCCCTTCATCAGGAAAGGGAGAGCCTAGGACCAGAGGGCATTATCTCAGAATAAGTTGCCTAATTGAGACACCGGTGAGGACTTTCTTCTCTCAAGGGATAATGAATCTGTGAAATTCTTTACTGCAGAGGGCTGCCAAGGCTGAGTCATCAAGTATATTTAAGGCAGATTTTTAATCAGTAAGGGAATCAAGGGTTTTGCAAGGAAAACAGGAAAATGGATTTGAAGATTATCTGATCAGTCATGATTTCATTGAATGGCAGAATAAACTTGACGGGCCAAATGGCCTGCTTCTGCTCCTTTGTCTTGCAGTTTAATCTTATTACAACATCAGAAAAAAAGATTTCTCCCTTTTACCCTACAAATAATCTTACAGGCACTCAGTGTAGAGTGACCCTATCTTCACGTTAAAGCTCTCACCTGGCTGGCACAGCTATAATTGGTTTCAATTTGGGACATTGCTGTACAGTACATCGATGCTATTCTCTTCAGCTAATGTCTTTCCTGAGGCTCTTAAAACACCGCTAACTCATCTCACTTTTCCTTAACATGGGTTCTGTAACCTTGTGACTTCATGACCTTGTGTGATGCCCTCCTTGTAAGAGACCTCCACAGCCTTCTGCTTCTGGAGCTTTCTTCTCGCTGATGTGTCAGCATCTCAGGACTTCTCCCTGACCCTGAGTGCCTGAGATTGCTAAGAGCAGCACCATCACTCCGCCTCCCCGCCAAAATGACTTTTTGACCTGTTTATAGAATTGAATAAGTAAAGTCCACTTTTCCTCCACTAGCAGACATAAGTTCTCAAACAATAAAAATATTTTATGACGCTTCGTAACAGATATTGCTTCCAGCTTAACAGATTAACTTCCCCAATATTGACTGGGAATACTATAGTTCAAGTAGTTTAGATGGGTCAGTTTTTGTTCAATGTGTGCAGGAGGGTTTTCTGACACAGTAGGTAGACAGGTCAACAAGAGGTGATGCCATATTGGACTTGTTCCTGGGGAATGAACTGGGCCAGTTGTTAGATCTGGAAGTACGTGAGCACTTTGGTGATAGTGACCACAATTCGGTTACATTTACAACAGCAATGGGCAGGGATAGGTATATACTCTACCCTCTATTCCTGATGAAGGGCTTTTGCTCGAAACGTCGATTTTCCTGCTCCTCGATGCTGCCTGAACTGCTGTGCTTTTCCAGCACCACTCTAATCGAGAATCTGGTTTCCAGCATCTGCAGTCCTTGCTTTTACCTTTTTACATAGGTGTATACTGCAGGGAAAGAGGTATAACTGGGGGAAAGGCAATTATGATGCAATTAGGCAAGATTTTGGATGCATAGGATGGGGAAGGAAACTGCAGGGAATGGACACACTTGAAATATGGAGCTTATTCAAGGAACAGCTACTGCGGGTCCTTGATAAATATATATGTATCAGGCAGAGAGGTAGTTATCGAGAGAGGGAGCCATGGTTTACTAAAGAAGTTGAAGCTCTTGTCAAGAGGAAGAAGAAGGTTTATATGAGGGTGAGGTGTGAAGGCTCAGTTAGGGGCTTGAGAGTTATAAGTTAGCCAGGAAAGATCTAAAACGAGGACTAAGAAGAGCCAGGAGGGGACGTGAGAAGTTGTTGGCAGATTGGATCAAGGAAAACCCTAAGGCCTTCTGCAGGTATTTCAAGAATAAAAGAATGACTACAGTAAGATTAGGGCCAATCAAAGATAGTAGTGGGAAGTTGTGCGTGGAATCTGAGGACACGGGGGAGCACTTAATGAATAATTTCCGTCGGTATTTACATTGGAAAAGGGCAATGTTAATTAGTGAGAATATGAAGATACTAGGTTAGGTGGGATTGCGGTTGACAAAGAGGAGGTTTTAGAAATTTTAGAAGATCTGAAAATAGATAAAACCCCTGGGCTTGATGGGATTTATCCTTGGATTCTCTGGGAACCTAGGGAGGAGATTGCAAAGCCTTTGGTTTTGATCTTTACGTCATTATTGTTGACAGGAATAGTGTCAGAAGACTGGCAGATAGCAAATGTTGTTCCCCTATTCAAGAAGGGGAGTAGAGACAACCCTGGTAATTATAGACCAGTGAGCCTTACTTCAGTTGTGGGTAAAGTGTTGGAAAAGGTTATAAGAAGTAGGACTTATAATCATCTAGAAAGGAATAATTTGATTAGCATAGTCAACACGGTTTTGTGAAGGGTACGTTATGCCTAACTAACCTTATTGAGTTCTTCCAGAGGTGACAAAAGAAGTGGATGAAGGTAAAGTGGCTGATGTGGAATGCCACAAGGATGTTTTGGGATTACTGCTGTTTGTCATTTTTACAAATGATTTGGATGTGGGCATAGAAGGATGGGTTAGTAAATTTGCAGATGACACTAATGTTGGTGGAGTTGTGGATAATGCTGAAGGTTTATTGGTAGGGAGATTGAGTTTCAGAGCCAGAAGGTTATGTTTCAGCTGTACAAAACACTGGTGCGGCTGGAGTATTACGTGCAGTTCTGGTCACCACACTATAGGAAGGATGTGGAAGCTTTAGAAAGGGTTCAGAAGGGATTTACGAGGATGTTGCCTGGTATGGAAGGAAGGTCTTATGAGGAAAGGCTGAGGGAATTGAGGCTGTTTTTGTTGGAGAGAAGAAGGTTGAGAGGTGACTTAATTGAGACGCATAAGATAATCAGAGGGTTAGATGGTGAAGGCTAATATGAGGGGATATAGCTTTAAAATTGAGGGGTGATAATAGGGGTAGCTTTTTTACTCAGAGAGTAGTAGGGACGTGGAATGGCCTGCCTGCAACAGTCGTAGACCCGCCAACATTAAGGGCATTTAAATGGACATTGGACATACATTGCCTACAATACTCCAAGTGCAGCCTCACCAATGACTTATACACCTGTAATATAACATTCCAACTCCTGTACTCAATGCCTTGACTAATGAAGGCTAAATGCCTTCTTCACCACCCAGTCTACCTGTGATGCCGCTTTCAATGAACTATGTAGGTCCCTTTGTTCCACAATACTCCTCAGGACCTTAGCATTTACTGTACAGGTCCTACCTTGGTTTGACTTTCTAAAGTGCAACACCTCACACTTATCTGTACTAAATTGCATTTGCCAATCCTCAGCTCATTTCCCCATCTGATCAAGATCCCTCTGTAATTTTTGATAACCTTCCTCGCTATCAACGATACCTCCTCATTTTGTACCATCTGGAAACTTACTAATCATGCCTTGTACATTCACATCCAGATCATTTATGTAAATAACAAATAACAAAGGTCGCAGCACCAGCACCTGTGGCACACCACTAGTCACAGGCCTCCAGTCTGAGAAACAACCTTCAACCATCACCCTCTGCTTCCAGCCATTAAGCCAATTTTGAATCCAATTAGCTAGCTCTCCCTAGATCTCATGCAACCTAATTTTCGTGACTAGTCTGCCATGTGGGACCTTGTCAAAGGCCTTACTAAAGTACACATAGACAACATCCATCTCCCTACCCTCATCTATCCTCTTGGTTAGCTCTTCAAAAAACTCGAAAAGATTTGTCAGACATGACTTCCTGTGCACAAATCCATGCTGACTATCCCTAATCAGACCTGTCAAAGGCAGGCTCTTTACACAAAAAGTGGTTGGTGGGTGGAATGCACTGCCGGCAGTGTTAGTAGAGTCAGATACTTTAACGATATTTAAGTGACTCTTGGATTGGCACAAGGAAGATTGTACAATGAAGAGTACATAGGTTAGTCTGATCTTAGAGTAGGATAAAAGGCCGGCACAACATCAAAGGCTGAAGGGCCTGTACTCTTCTATGTTCTATGTTCAAATGTTGGTTGATCCTGTCCCTCAGTATCCTCTCCAGCAACTTGCCTACCATTGACATTAGGCTCACTGGCCTGTGGTTTCCTGGCTTGTCTTTGCTACCTTTCTTAAACAAAGGAACTACATTAGCCACCCTCCAGTCTTCTGGAACTTCATCAGTAGCTAAAGATGAAGCAGAAATCTCTGCAAGGGCCTCTGCAATTTCTTCCCTAGCCTTCCACAATGTCCAAAGATGGACTTGATCAGGCCCAGGGGATTTATCCACCTTAATGTGCTTTAAGGCTGCAAACATCTCCTCTCCTGGTAATGTGTATGCAGTCCAAAACATCCTCAATTGCTTTAAGGCTGCAAACATCTCCTCTCCTGGTAATGTGTATGCAGTCCAAAACATCCTCACTTGGTTCCCTTACTTCCGCAATATCCCTCGTCAGCCAAGGATCCCTAAACCTACCAGCTTTTCCCTTCACCCGAACAGGGTCATACTGGTCTTGGATTCTTGATATCACACTTTTAAAAGCCACCCATTTATCAGCCGTTCCTTTTCCTTCACACAGACTCACTCAATCGACCTCTGCTAGATCCTGCCTAATGGCCCCAAAATTGGCCCTGCTCCAATTTAGCACCTCAATCTGTGGACCTCTCCTACCTTTTTCCACAACTATGTTAAAACTAAGAGAGTTATGGTTACTGGACCCAAAGTGCTCTCCGACTAACACTTCAGTCACTTGCCCAACCTTATTTCCTAAAAGGAGGTCCAATGTTGCACCTTCCCGAATAGGACCCTCTACATATTGATTTAGGAAACTTTCTTGGACCCATTTGACAAATTCCACCCCACCCAAACCTTTTTCACTCTGAGTGGCCCAGTCAATACAAAGGAAGTTAATATCTCCAACTAATACTACTCTATTATTCCTATAGGTATCTGCAATCACTCTGCATATCTGCTCCTCTAATACCCACTGACTATTTGGGGGTCTATAGTACAGTCCCAACAAAGTGACCATCTCCTTTGTGTTTCTAAGTTCTAACCATATGTCCTTATTTGATGACCCCTTAAGAATATCCTCTTTAAGCACTGTTGTTACATCCTCCCTTATTAAAAAGGCAACTCCCCTCCTCACTTACTTGTCCTTCTGACCCGCCTGTAGCTTCTGTATCGTGGAACACTGAGCTGCCAGTCCTGCCCTTCTCTCAGCCATGTTTCTGTTATGGCTATAATATCCCAGTCCCCAGAGACAATCCATGCTCTGAGCCCATCTGCTTTACCAGTCAGGCCTCGTGCGTTGAAATTAATGCACTTTAAACCAGAAGTCTTTTCCCTCCCTTGACTGTGCCCCTGAATATCTTGAATAGTAAACTTGCTCTCGATGGCTGATATATTTTCCCCTGACTGGTCAATGGTCCCTCTCTTATTCAGAGTCCCAACCCTCTGCCAAACTAGTTTAAACCATCCCCGGTAACACTAGCAAATCTACCCACAAGGGTTGGTCTTCCTCTGGTTCAAATGCAACCCGTCCCTCTTGTACAGGTCACCTCTATCACCAGAAGAGATCCCAATGATCCAAGAACTGGAAACCCTGTCCCCTACACCAGCTCCTCAGCCACACATTTACCTGGCCTACCTTTCTATTTCTATCCTCACCGGCGCATGACACTGGGAGTAATCCCAGAGATCACTACCTTTGAGGTCCTTCTTTTTAACTTCTTACCTAACTCCCTATACTCATTTCACAGGACCACATCCCTTTGTTCACCTATGTCAATTGTAGCCATGTGCACAATGACCTCTGACCACCAACGATCACCCTCCCTCTTCAGAAATGTTCTGCAACCACTGAGAGACACCCTTGACCCTGGCACCTGGGAGGCAACACCATCCTGGTGTCTCTGCTGTGGCCACAGAATTTCCTGTCGGTCCCCTCATGACTGAGTCTCCTACCAATTTCACTCTGTCTGACTGTACCCTTTCCCTCTGAGCCTCAGAGCTGATCACAGTGGCACTGACCTGACTGCTGATGCTCACTCCTGAAATGTGACCCCACCCCCCGACTGCTCACCCCTGAAAGGTCACCCCCTCAACTGCAAGCCCCTGAAAGATCACCACTCCAACACTGACTGCTCCTGCTAGCGCCTGAGAGGTCACCCCACACCACCACCAACTGCTCCTCCTAGCCCCTGAAAGGTCATCCCTCCCACAATGTATCCAAAGCGGGACACCTGTTATGAGGGGAATGGCCACAGAGGAACCCTGTACTAGCTGCCTTCCCACATTACCTCTTCTGGTGGTTACTCAGCAACCTGCATTGTGCATCTTAGAAGTGATCACTTGACTCTAGCTCTTATCAATAATATTCTCTGCAGCCCGGATTATCCTGAGTGAATCCAGTTCCAGTTCCAGTTCCAGTTCCCTGTGGTCTGTCAAGAGCTGCAGACAGGTGTACTTCTCACAGGTGTAGTCACCGGAAGTCACCCTGATCTCCCACACCCCTAACTACCATCCCTAGATAGTCTAGACAGAAAGAAAGTAGAGTGCGAGAACCCTTGCCCGCACCCTCGCTCAGCCTCCTGACGCAAAACCTCTCGACCAAAGGCCTCAGCATGTCCACTCTAACACTGGTCCAGTCTCTTATTGGCTGCTCCCTTGTCCACCTTGATCTTACCAGTCATCATCTTCACAGAGCCTTTTTTTAATTTCAAAAATATACTTTATTCATAACATATTTTGATGATCTGTACAATTGGTGGTTCCATATGTACATATACATTTCATTTCTGTACATACAGAGATCGGAATTAATCATTCGTATATACAGGTCTGTACATTTACCATCCATGTATTTAGCTGAGACGTCAGCGGAGCCCACTTACTGCATGGGCCCCCTGTTCTTCTTTGGCAGGCAGACGTTACACGGTGGTCTTTCCCCACCCCCTTGGCGTCAGCTGCCCCAAGCTTCAGCACGTCCCTCAACACGTAGTCCTGGATCTTGGAATGTGCCAGTCCGCAACACTCAGTCGGGGTCAGCTCCTTCAGTCGGAAGATCAACAGGTTTCGGACAGACCAAAGAGCATCTTTCACCGAGTTGATGATCCTCTAGTCACAGTTGATGATCGTCTTGGTGTCCGTCCCGGGGAACAGACCGTAGAGCACGGAGTCCCGCATCACGGACCTGTTTGGGACGAACCTCGACAAACACCACTGCATTCCTCTCCAGACTTCCTTTGCACAGGCACATTCCAGAAGGAGGTGTGTGACAGTCTTGTCCTCTCCACAGCCACTTCGAGGGCAGCTTGCGGTGCGGCTGAGAGTCCGGGCGTGCAGAAAGGATCTCACAGGCAGAGCCCTTCTCACCACCAGCCAGGCCATGTCTTGGTGCTTGTTGGAAAATTCTAGCAATGAAGCATTTTGCCAAATGACTTTGACAGTCTGCTCAGGGAACTACTCGATAGGATCTGCCCTCTCCTTTTCCCAAAGGGTCTCAAGGACACTACGTGCTGACCACCTCCTGATGGACTTGTGGTCAAAGATGTTTTTCTTCATAAATTTCTCCACGAAGGACAGGTGATACGGAATGATCCAACTACTTGGAGCGTTCCGCAGCAGCGAGGCCAGGCCTATCCTTCGCAACATTAGGGACAGGTAGAACCTCAGTACGTAGTCACACTTGGTGTTTGTGTACCGGGGATCCACACACAACTTGATACAGCCACACAGAAAGGTGGCCATCTGGGTGAGGGTGGCATTGGGTATGTTTTTTCCCCGTTGCCCAGATCTTTATACATCGAGTCCCTTCGGACCCGGTCCATCTTTAATCTCCATATAAAATGGAAGATGGCCCGGGTGACTGCGACAGCACAGGTTCTGGGAATAGGCCAGACCTGTGCCACATATAACAGCAATGACAGTGCCTCACACTGATGACCAGGGTTTTACCCGCAATGGAGAGCGACCGTAGTTTCCATCTGCCTAGTTTCTGCCTCACGTTCCTGATACGCTCCTCCCAAGACTTGGCACACGCCCCAGCCCCTCCGAACCAAATACTCAGCACCTTCAGGTGGTCAGTCCTGACGGTGAAGGGGATCGAGGATTGGTCGGCCCAGTTCCCGAAGAGCATGGCCTCGCTCTTGCCTCGGTTTACCTTGGCCCCCGAGGCCCGTTCGAACTGGTCACATACGCACATGAGTCTGTGCACGGACAGTGGATCCAAGTAGAAAACGGCGACGTCATCCATGTACAGGGAGGCCTTAACTTATAAGCCCCCGCTGCCAGGAATAGTCACCCCTCTCAGGCTCGCATCTTTCCTGATGGACTCGGCAAATGGCTCTATGCAGCACACAAACAAGGCAGGAGAGAGAGGGCAGCCCTGCCTGACTCCAGATCTAACTGGGAAGCTATCTGATTCCCACCCATTGATTTAGACTGCACTGACAATGTTGGTGTAGAGCAGTCTGATCCAATTACAGATTCCCTCCCCAAAGCCCATTTTGGAGAGAACATCTCTCATATACCTGTGTGATATCCTGTCAAAGGTTTTCTCCTGGTCCAGGCTGATGAGGCAGGTGTCCAACCCCCTGTCCTGCACGTAAGTGATCGTAGCCCTGAGGAGTGCGAGACTCTCAGTGATCTTCCTGCCCAGTACAGCACAGGTTTGGTCAGGGTGGAACACCGATCCCAGAGCAGACCTGACCTGGTTGGCGATGACCTTTGACAAGATTTTGTAATCCGCATTCAGTAGTGAGGTTGGGTCTCCAATTTCTGATTTCCTCCCTCTCCCTCTTCCGCTTGTAGATGAGAGTGATGATGCCTTTCCTCATGGATTCACTCATGGTACCTGCCAGAAGCATACTGACATACATCTCCAGCAGGTCCTGGCCAATCAAGTCCCACAGGGCATCATAGAGCTCAACCCGGTAAGCCGTTGCTTCCAGGAGTTTTATTCTTTTTGAAGGACTCGAGGGCCTTGGTCAGCTTGTCCAGAGATAGCGGCTGGTCCAGCCTCTCCTGTGTTCTGTCGTCTAAGACCTCCGTGATAGAGGACAGGGATGACTGGGAGGCTGTGCTGTCGGTTGGTTTTGTGTCATACAGACTGGCATAGAAGGATTTGCTGATCCTCATGATGTCAGCCTGAGATGACGTTATCGAGCCATCTTCTTCCTTCAGGCTGCTGAGCACGGAGCTCTCTTTGTGCACCTTCTGGAAGAAGAAACGTGAGCACATCTCGACCAGCTCCACGGAGTGGACCCTGGACCGGAAGATTATCTTGGAGGCCCCCACAGCAAAGAGCGAGGCTTGCTGGCCCTTCACCTCCTTGAGGTCCTCCGTGACATCGACCCCCATCGTCTGCAGCAGGAGCAGGTTCTGCATACTTTCCTGGAGTTGGGACAGTTTTTCCCGCCTCTCTCTCTCCTCCTGAACACCTTTGAGGATGAAGAACCTCTTAATGTTCCCTTTTACTGTTTCCCACCAGTCTGCTGGGGACTCAAAGAAGGGCTTCATGGTTCTCCAACCTGCGTAACCTCTCTTGAGATCACCAATGTTTCCCGGAGTCAACAGCTTGGTGTTCAGCTTCCATGTTCCCTTACCAGCCCGCTGTTTGCCCTGTCAGTGACAGTCAGCCAGCAGGAGGCAATGGTCAGAGAAGAACACTGGCTTGACGTCGGTGAATCTTGGTCACAGGAGGCCACAGGGTTGAAAACATCAATGTAGCGTTTCAGGTTTAACCACACCTTAACACGAGGTTCTCTCTGTCCTGCTGTACAGACATGATGACAATGGCAATGTCTCCCAGAATTCCACTGCGATGACTCTCAGCCGCCCTCTGATTTGTGGAGCTAGTCTTTCTCAGGTCCAAATATGTTGAGCTCATACTTGCCCAGTTTGACTTTCATCTGCTCCAAGTGTTCAACTCACCTGCTCCAAAAGATTGCCATTTTATTTCTGCTTTAGACCAGCTGGAGACTAACTGCTTCTTTAAATTGGGGTCTCCCCAAAGCCGAGGAGTTATTTCATTTCCTCACCACTGAATGGTCTCCCTGCTTCCCATGAAATTACCTGTTTGTAGAGTCTGCCTGTCATTGAGAATATTGTTGTAACTGTCACTCTCACATATCATCACCACTCCCTCCCACCTTGTCCCAGTTTGCTTCAGGGTATTCACTGTGGATTGTCTCTGTCTGATTGGGGCACTTTGGGAAACATGTATCATTGTAGCCTTCTCATTGAGACATTATATTGATGCTCTGTTTTTCAAAGAATAGCTCTGTATGTCTAGACCTCAAACAGCTGAATATGGGAAATATTGGGATGTTTTGTAAATTTTATTATTATCCTTCCCTCAGTGTCCAATGTTGTCATCCGCCCTGAGTGGTGCTCATTTGCTTACTGGCAGTGGATGTGTGGTGCAGGGCAACAGCTGTAGAAGTGGAACTCAGCACAGCCAATCTTCTGCTGATAGAAATTAAAACAGGCAATTCACATTCTACGCCAGTGATTGCCAATAAACTGTTACAGAGACCAGTCTTGATTTGAATTTCCATAGGAATTCTCCCACGCTAACTCCAGGCAGAGATTTATATATCTCCCAGGAAATAGTTCAAGTGCCTTCCTGTAACTGGCCGTGGACAGAGAGCAATAGCAGGCCATTCAGCTACCAAGATTGCTCTCCTCTAGTGTTTGTAACTTGTAAATGACCAGCAATGAAGCATTAGTCAGAAGCAGATTGTTCTCACTATAATAGCCTTCACTTTTTCTTCAAAGTTTTCTGTTCTTACTTTCTTGCAGGCCTGCTTATAAAGCACCATGACTTGTTGTGTCTAATTCTCCAGTCCCTTCTGCCATTATCCTGATCTGTCACCAATTCAACAAGGATTGGACAAAGTTTAATTAATTTACGAGGAGAAAGTGAGGTCTGCAGATGCTGGAGATCAAAGTTGAAACTTTATTGCTGGAACAGCACAGCAGGTCAGGCAGCATCCAGGGAACAGGAGATTCGACGTTTCGGGCACAGGCCCTTCTTCCTGAAGAAGGGCCTGTGCCCGGATCAGCGAATCTCCTGTTCCCTGGATGCTGCCTGACCTGCTGTGCTGTTCCAGCAATAAAGTTTCAACTTTAATTAATTTACCACCTGTAAGGAGAGCAAAGAGCTGACGTTTTGAGTCTAACTGACCCTTTGTCAAAGCTTTGACAAAGGGTCAGTTAGACTCGAAATGTCAGCTCTTTGCTCTCCTTACAGATGCTGCCAGACCTGCTGAGATTTTCCAGCATTTTCTCTTTTGGGTTTCAGATTCCAGCATCCAGCATTTTAATTAATTTACAGCAGGCAGGCTATTTATCCAGAGTTTACCATAAGGAAATTACTCTTTGAGCTTCACCATTCCCATAGCTGAGATGACTATCAAGAATTGGACTTTTGCTAAGTACTGTTGCAATGTAAAATACATCTTCACTCATCAATTTCTTTTAAGGCCTGTTTTTATCACTTTAGGCCTGAATTTTGCGTAACCTTGTAGCCAAGTAATTAAAGCTACAATTGGAGAGTTTGGAACATTCAACGTAATTGTATTGTGTGACAAGCAACCAAAACTCAGTGCCCAATTCTCTGCATTAACATTTCGCAGGCTCTGGTTTGACTAAAGAGTTTTGGTGACCCTGAAAATGGTAAACTGTGCTCCCTAACTCTCTCCCTTCTTCTCAACACTGTTTTATTGTTATTAGCAGAGGCTTAGTACAGGTAAACAATCCTTTTCCTGAAGTTCTGAAATCCGAAAAGCTCTGAAATCCCAAGTTTTTCTCGTGAAGTATGAAGCATCAGTCATGTCTGCATAACAAGGCTTATTTGGCGTGCGAAGTCGACACCCACTTGACCCACGTGGCGGTTTGGCCCAACACTGGCAGGTGTCAACTATGTATTTTTTTTCACTATGTAACTTCACTGTGAAAATGCCAAAAAGAGCTGCAGATACACCTATGTGTAACAATAATAAAAAGAAAAGGAAGTATCTGACAATATCAATAACACAGAAAGTGGAGTTATTACAGAAGCTTGATTGTGGTGTGTCTGTGCAGCATCTTACTGAAGAATATGGTGTTGGAACTACCACTGTATATGATTGAAAAAATCAGAAAGACAAGTTACTGAAGTTTTATGGTAACAGTGATGACAATAAACTAATGAAAAATAGGAAAACACTGCATAGGGCAAAAACTGAAGATCTTAACTGTGTTCGACACAGTGCATTCGACATCGAAGAAGTGAACGTATGCCACTAACTGGTTTATTGGTCATGAAACAAGCTACAAGATATCTTAAAGAACTGAACATTGAAAGTGAGTGCCAATATGCAGAAGGTTGGCTGCAAAAATTTAAGAAGTATATTGGTGTAAAGTATCTGAAAATCTGTGGTAAAAAGTCTTCTGCTGAATAACGGCTGGTGAGAGAGCACCAACAGGTTTAAAGGATAGTAAGGACAGGTTAACTATCTTGGGTGTGCCAATGCTACAGACACACACAAGATGAAGTTGGCAGTGATTGGGAAAAGCAAACATCCGAGATGTCTGAAGGTGTACATAATTTACCTGTACATTATTATGCAAACAAGAAAGCATGGGTAACCAGAGAAATGTTTCTCGACTGGTTTAGTAATCACTTCTTACCAGCGGCACAAGCTCTTTGCAGGCAAGCTGGACTGGAAGAAAACTGTAAAATTTTATTGCTCCTGGACATCTGCTCCACGCATCCCCCTGCCAAACTTCTTGTTGAAGGTGTTAGCCCCCTGTGTGCTGTTGCCTGAGCCATAATGTTTAGACTGATTCTAATCTAAAAAATGAGTTAACAGAGTCTTACATGGATTTGTGCAGTTTTTGAGAAAAGTACAATGTAACTCTGCAAGTACAAATTCACCCCACAAACGTATATGTGTGTGTGTGTGTCTGGGGTGAGGGGTTGTGAGTGTCTGTGAGAGAGAGTGTATATGTGTGTGTGTGAGTGTAAAGGGGTCTAAGTCTGTGAGAGGGTCCATGTTTGAGTGTGGGAGTGTGTGTCTGTGTATAGGAGAGTGTGTGTGTGTGTGTTTGTGTGTAGGAGTGCGTGTGTGTGTTTAGGAGTAGGGGTATGAGTGCCTGTGTGTGTGTATAGTGCAATGGTGGTCACTTGTAGTGTGACATGAGCCCAAGGTTCCGGTTGAGGCCCTCCCTATGGGTACTGAACTTAGCCTCTGCTCGGCTACTTTTTGTTGTTGCCTGTCCCAAAGTCCAACTTGGAGGATGGTCACACGAAGGTCTGAGGTCGAACGTCCTAGACCGCTAAAGCATACAAGGCAGGTACTCATGCGACTCAGCCAACGTTGTCTGTCTCATACGCAGCAGGCAAGGATGTCCTGAGGCATGGTTCATTGGTGAAACCGAGCAGCTGGTACAGCACCGGATGGATGGGCACTGCACAACAATCAATAGACTGGAGTGTTCCCTCCCAGTCAGAGAACACTTCAGTGGTCCAGGACATTCGACCTCGGACCTTCGGGTGACCATCCTCCAAGGCAGGCTTCAGGAGGAACAGCAGCAAAAAGTAGCCAAGCAGAGCCTGATAGCTAAGTTTCATACCCATAGGGAGGGCCTCAATCAGGACCTTGACTTCATGTCACACTACAGGTGACCACCATTGCACTACATACACGCACAAAGGCACTTCTATACACACGCGCACACACACAGGCACTCCTATTTACACACATACATACAGACACTCCTGTACACAGACACACACACACGCTCCTACAGACACACGCACTCTCACACTCACACATGGACCCTCTCACAGACTTAGACCCCTCTACACTCACACACACACAGGCACTCCTATATAGACACAACAGACTTAGACCCCTTTACACTCACACACATATATACTCCTCTCACAGGCACTCACAACCCCCAACCCCAGACACACAACACACACACAAACCTACATGCACACATACACATATACATTTGTGGGGTGAATTTGTACTTGCAGAGTTACATTGTACTTTTCTCAGAAATTGCACAAATCCATGTAAGACTCTGTTAACTCATTTTTTTAGATTAGAATTAGTCTAAAAATTATGGCACAGACAACAGCACACAGCGGCTAACACCTTCAACATATATCTGGGCTGACACCATATGTTACAGTTAACCTGAGAATGTAACTTTTTAAAAAGGTTTTGTGAGTTATACATGAAAGGAGTGAAACTAACATGGTCATTTTAACAGATGAGAGACTTAAACAATCAAGGTATTTTTCAAAGTATAATTTCAGTTACATCACACTGTAAACTTTTGCTATACATTCTGTGTTTTACAATTGTGTCCACCACAACCACCTGATGAAGGAGCAGCGGTCCGAAAGCTAGTGCTTCCAATTAAACCTGCTGGATGGAGGAGATCCAAGATGACGGCGACCCAGCAAGTCTGAGTCTATAGTGCTCCTCCCAAGACTTGGGCAAAGTGGGTCACCCGCCTCTACCACACTTACCAAATCATTTAAAATAGTTTTTACTTAATGTAATTAGTTGCTCAGTACTGAATTTAAACAATCTAATCTCCTGTCAAAATGACGAAAGGGAAGGGAGCCCGCAGTTCTCAGCAGGCAGGAACCCCTCACCCATCCTCTCCAGCTGCAGCTGGGGCGTCCGCAGCCGCCCCGGGGGACTTACCTACGGTGGCGAGCCTCGTGGAAATCATCTTCAAACTCGACGTGAAGATCGACGCCTTCATCGAAGAGTCCCGGAGCAGATGGAATTCGCTCTTGGCCGCGCTACAAAAGCACGACCGAGACATTGAGGAAATTGAGTGCCGAGTCAGGGGGGCGAAGCTAAAGGCTGCAACCTCTGAGACTATAGCAGAATCGGCTGTGGATCAGGTCCGGACTCTCAAACAGCAAGTCCGGACCTTAGAGAATCACATCGATGACCTCGAGAATTGAGGTCATCGAAAAAATATTCGTTTGCTGGGCCTTCCCGAACGGGAAGAGGAAGGCCAACTTACAGCGTTTCTCGAGCAGTGGCTTCCACAGCTGTTAAATCTGGAGGCTGGATCAGGCCAGGTAAGGGTGGAATGGACCTACCGGGTTGCAGTGCGCGGGCCCGGCTCGAACCAGCTCCCCCGCCCGGTTCTGTTCTGGCTGCAGAGCTATAAGGAGAGGCAGATGCTCTTGGAAGCTTCCAGAAATCTTGGGAAAGATCCCCAAGCCATGATTTATAAAGGATCCAAGATTATGTTATTCCAGGACTTTTCCCCAGCTTTGGTCCGAAAGAGGAAGGCGTTTGACGAAGCGAAGAAACATTAAGGGACTTAAACTTTCAGTACTCCTTGCACTACCCAGCTGTGCTACGCTTCAGCCATGAAGGGTCTGTGTATAACTTCGGATCGCCGGAGAAGGCCAAGGAATTTTTGCACTCTGTTAGATAAATTGTAAGAGTTAATTGATGTTGTTTTGCCCTACCCCGATTTACCCCTTTTTTTTTCCTTTTATTACCTTACTGTTTAATATTATCTCCGGGGGGCGGGGAGAGGGGTTTATTTATCTGTTCTTCGCTTAGCGATTTTCTCCCCCTTTTTTTAATATATATATAGGCCGGGGGTCTAGTTAATGTAGGTGGGGGGGAAGGGGGTGGGGGTGGGGGGAGGTGGTTACCTTATCCTATTTTATCTCTGTCTTTAGGAGCGGGGTTGTTTTCCCTTGTCATTTTGTATTACTATATTTAATTATTATTTGTTGAGACTGTAATTTTATAGTTATATATATTCATACATGGTATTAACATTAGCAAATATATCCAGGTGTTGGTGTGGGTGGGGGGTAGGGTACTCACTGTTAACTCTCGCTCTGTAGTATATTTGAATTTTCTTTATCCTATTGTGGGGTGCCTAGGTCAAGGGTGGGGCACTGGTTGGGAGAGGATATGAAGGGCTTTTGGAAAGAAATGATGCCCCCTGGGAACAAGGGGGAAAATCTCCATTTAAATACGTTTTATATTTTTTTATTTAGAAATGTTTTTTTATTATATTGATCTGAGTGTATTGAAGAGCATTTATTTTTGTGAATTTTATATGCTCTATACTCGGGATGTTTTGGATAGGGTTTCTCCTCCCGAGGGGTCTCGGACTTGCCCGGTGACTATGGTTAATCAGTCGATTAAATGATGCACCTGGAATGTCAAGGGATGTAATTCATCAGTCAACAGGAAGAAAATGTAGAGAAGAGGTGTTGGAAAAAGGGTTGATATAGCTCTCCTACAGGAGACACACTTATTGGATAAAGAACACTTGAAATTACGACAGGGAAGGGATTATTTTGCTATGTTCTATGTTCTATAAAATATTATCAAACGTTAAGAAAGAAAGGGTTGATATAGCTCTCCTACAGGAGACACACTTATTGGATAAAGAACACTTGAAATTACGACAGGGAAGGGATTATTTTGCATTCTCTCTTTCTGTGCAAGGAAAAATATTTTGGTAAACGGGGTGGCTGAGGGCCCTCATGGACTTTCGAATTGGCACAGAATAATTATGGAATATATTCCCCCTGACTTCATTACAAATATAGTGCACCAATAAACCAAATTATTCCATAAAATATGGCAGCCCTTCTTGAATTACACAAATACAGATATTTCGGTCATCCTAACAAGGGCTTTTATTTAATTGAGATGGCGAACCTGGCTGGTCCGGGGCCCCTTGGGAGAAGAATCCCGCACGAATACAGGTTTTGTTGTGATCTGATGTTAACACATTCCCAGCATATATACCACTACTCAATTTCTGTGTTATCCGTCGTTTTTTTCTCTCTCTTGAATAATGTAAGAGATTTAATCGTACACTCTGGTTAGTTGTAGGTTAGATGAGTAGTTAGTTGAGTTTTGGTTTTTTTTCTCTTGGTATTTCTTTTTCTCTGTTTGATAGATTTTGGTTATTATTTATTTAAGATTTAATTGTATATCAATGTTTAGTTTTCTTTTGTAAACGTGTAAAAACATGTTAAATTTTCAATAAAAATATCTATTAAAAATAAACCTGTTGGACTATAACCTGGTATTGTGTGATTTTTAATTTTGCATACCCCAATCCAACACTGGCATCTCCAAATCATGACTATTTTTTAAACTGTATGCTTGCTGCAGTTAACAGAGGGATAGGAATTCAAGACTTTCTGAAAGAGTTAAGTGTTAGGATGCCATTTATGCCGTTGCTAATGCTTGGAAGGATGTTGATAAATCAACATTAACAAATGCTTGGCACAGACTCTGGCCTACAACGAGGTTCGATGTAAATGAACCTAAAGATGAAGACTTTTAAGGGTTTTGTGTCACTGAAGAGAAAAAGATCATAGCAAACCTCATCACTTATGCACCAAGTTTATCGGACAAAAGTGTAAATAAATTACAGGAAGCTTACATTGAAGAGGCCAATGGGCTGAGAAGTAGCAGATGGAGTTTAATTTAGATAAATGCGAGGTGCTGCATTTTGGGAAAGCAAATCTTAGCAGGACCTATACACTTAATGGTAAGGTTGTAGGGAGTGTGGTTGAGCAAAGAGACCTTGGAGTGCAGGTTCATTGTTCCTTGAAAGTACAGCAGGTAAATAGGATAGTGAAAAAGGTGTTTGGTATGCTTTCCTTTACTGGTCAGAATATTGAGTACAGGAGTTGGGAGGTCATGTGGCGGCTGTACAGGATATTGGTTACGCCACTGTTAGAATATTGCATGCAATTCTGGTCTCCTTCCTATCGGAAAGATGTTGTGAAACTTGAAAGGGTTCAGAAAAGATTTACAAGGATGTTGCCAGAGTTGGAGGATTTGAGTTATAGGAAGAGGTTGAATAGGCTAAGGCTGTTTTCCCTGGAGCATCGGAGGCTGAGGGGTGACCATATAGAGGTTTATAAAATCATGAGGGGCATGGATAGGATAAATAGACAAAGTCTTTCCCCTTGGGTCAGGGAATCCAGAACTAGAGGGTTTAGGGTGAGAGGGGAAAGATATAAAAGAGACCTAAGGGGCAACATTATGCAGCAGGTGGTACGTGTATGGAATGAGCTGCCAGAGGAAGTGGTGGAGGCTAGTACAATTGCAACATTTAAAAGGCATCTGGATGGGTATATGAATAGGAAGGGATTGGAGGGATATGGGCCAGGTGTTGTCAGGTAGAATTAGATTGGGTTGGGATATCTGGTCGGCATGGACAAGTTGGACCGAAGGGTCTGTTTCCGTGCTGTACATCTCTATGACTTTATAAATGCTGAACATTGACAATGAGGCACCCCATCGTGCATTCCTTCTGTGGTGGGAAAATTGCTGAAATGGTTTTAAATACGGATCAGCGTGAGGATAGTAATGATGACTTTCTGAACACAGTTGAAAAAATCCCCATAGACGATCTGGTGAAAATCTGTGATCAGTTAATTGCTGGCCTTGAACAACGTTCATTTATCAGTGAGCACGAGATTATGGCAAAGTTAAAAATCACACAACACCAGGTTATAGTCCAACAGATTTATTTGGAAGTACTAGCTTTCGGAGCGTCGCTCCTTCATCAGGTGATTGTCACAACTCCCTGATGAAGGAGCAGCGCTCCAAAAGCCAGTGCTTCCAAATAAACCAATGGATTACAACCCGGTGTTGTGTGATTTTTAACTTTGTCTTTCAACAATCTTTAAAAATACCTTTACCTCGGCCAACCCCATTTCTTAAGTAATTAAGTCGAACATATAAGTGATAGAAAGAACAAACAGCGATGAAAACAACAAGTTATATTTTTATATGGCAGCACATCCCAAAAATTCACAAGAATGTTATTTTTGTAAAAAGGAAGTTGATACCAAGCCACATAAGGAGATATTAGGGCAAGAGACTAAAAGATAACTTGGTCAAAGAGGTAGGTTTTAAGAAGAGTCTTAGAGGCAGAAACAGAAATGGAGAGCTGCAGGGAAGGAAGTCTCGAGTTTAGTACCTTGAGATTTGAAGGAACGGCCACTAATGGTGGAAGGTTGAAAGTTTGTAGATCTGGAGTGAATGACAACGTAGGGAAAGGCATTAGTTTCCATACTGGAGACTTCCTTAGCATTGTGTTTGTGAGATATTTGGGACCCCCCTACTCACAACATTCTGCATGAATTAGTCATTCAAATGACACAATGTGAGAGACATTTTGTAGAGTTGTTAAATCATACAATGATTATGCATTGATATCTGACACACTGTAGAGGGGAAATTCTGAGTGAATGAGGTTTTTCTGTGGTTAGGAGTTCGTTGTAGCAGGAACTACAGTCTCTTTCCCTTGCTATTTGACAATACACATTCAGTGATCAACCGTAATCGCCCACAGGAAAGGAAACTATTTCTTTATCTCAGTGTCACTTCCCAGAATGGTACTTTAGTCACATGGTACAATAATAACCTCCCATATGAGGCTGTGCAGTCTGACTCTGGACAGCATTGTGACTGGGTGTTAATTTCCAGACTGCAGTATTTCAAGGGGATTATGCAAGACCACTGGCCTGCTCTATCTTCAATTTCAACCAAATAGAAAAGGACGACAATTCGCCAGACATAAGGGTTTCTGAATTGACCTCTTGGCTGCATTGCACATCAAGTGAGTGAGATATGCTTGGAAGAATCTGAACCGTGAATTGCTTTTAACAAATTGTAAGAAGGATGCAGATGCAAGGGGCTTGAAGCTCACACTGTCCAACACAACCAGGTCTGTTCCAAGAACTCAGCTTGCTTTCTCATTCCACGACCCGGACTCTTTCTGAGGGCTGTCTGGGTGAGTGACCAACATTTCCTGTTCTCAAAACAGCAATAGCTCACGCTGAGAAAATACATACTTTAATGTGTTTCATTTTAGAAATAGATTCTAATCTTAGCTGCTGGCTGGTTGTTCGGTGTGATGCAAAGACTTTTAAATGGTCAACTTAACAAATTGAGGCATATTTTACAATAGCCTGGTCAATCAAATGCAGAGTAATGTCATCAGATGGGAAGAGACGTCATCTGGAGAACTTGCCATCCTAAGCATAACTTCAGTTGTCCAAATAAATCACTTGAAGGTACACAGACAGTGAAGTGTGTGAAAAAACGCTTTCACAATTTTATCTTATTTTATGACTTTTTCAATGTTAATTGAGTGGGACGAGACTGTCCATTCTTCTGAAGGATAGGAGGTGGAATTTATTGCACAGCCCTAATTGCCCTGGGAAGATGATATGATCCTCTTTTTGAGCTGCTGGTAGTCAGTGTGGATTGATGGTGTTGGTTAGAGAAATCCAAGAGGTTGATAATGTTAAGAGTGCTGGTGTATGTTTGTCACAAGATACTGACTCTTTAGTTCACCACCCCCAGATTAACTTTTAAAGGAGCTCTGTCCTTTTAGTGAAGTGTTTTGATAATTATGCCTTGTTATTTCCAAGCTCTGCTGTGTGAAGCCAAAGAGTACCCAAACTGCAGTTTTTGGTGTGAAAACGTGAGGGGGAGAGGGAGGCCCAGCCAATACTCCAGATACCCTGCTCCTGATGTGAACTGTCTCAGGAAAGGAAGCCAATCAGCAGAACTGTACATATCCTGTAAGTGAGGATGGTGTTGGTTGTTCAGACTGTTTTCCCTGTTCCCATAAGGCAATGTAATAGAAAAGTTTACTTGTATAGCACAATTTCTGGATATCCCAGAGCCAACAAAGTATTTTTTTGAAATGTAGTTGTAATGTAGAAGACAGGGTGGCAATGTATCTTCAGCAGCTCCGAGAAACATCAGATGACATCACGATCAAATCATCTATTTTTGCAGTTGATTGAGGGAGGGGAATATCCTGGAATACAGCCACCTACAGCCATGGCTCAATATCTCATCTAATAATGACAATTCCAACAGTACAGCAGTCGTTCAATATTATGTGAAAGTAAGCAACAGTTTGGATTATGGGCTCTGACAAACCCACAACCTCAGTATCAAAGATTGTCAATAAATTGACCAAAGTTTGGACCGTGGTAAACTTGGTTCCTGTCTCTGAATTTAAAGATGGTGCAGAACACAAAGAGACTTCTTTAATCATGAAAAGAGATGAAATAGAAATATTCAAACAAGGAAGCAATCTCTTTCTAAACGTATTCCTCTTACTAACCAAAAGTAATAAATGGCTCATCTTTCCATTGTTGTGCAATTCCCACTCTGGGATCTTGTACATTAGCTTATTTGGATAATGACGCCTTGATGCAGCTAGTGTGGATTTAATTGTGTGGGAGTGGGTCTAAGTAGATGTTATATCAGACCAAGAGAGTTGAATCAATGAATAATTCTGAAACCCATGCTTAAAGATTGAATTAAGTTGTTTAGAATGTCCCATTTCTTCTTTCAGTCCTAGCATTATAGGACTTCACCAATACTGACAAAATATTGTTCAAGTCGAACTTAAATTTCCTGCCAATTTCATTACAATAACATAAAACTGTCAAAAATAGTTAAATCTGCTCTCTCTAAGGTATGAAAATTAAAATGTTATGTATTTAAGAAACTACCATTGGGGAAGCTTTTCCCATTTCTCCTGATTGACCTAATACATTAGTTCTATTTCTCTCTCCACATAGTGCCTGACCTGCAGAGTATTTCCATGTCTTGTGTCATAAAAGTCCTTCCCAAAACGGAACTTTACAAGTTAGAACCCCTGACAAGACAGTAAAATAGTATTGTTTGCTACAGCTGAGAATCTAGTGGTAGATTAAGGTAAACCTCTGAGCAATTGCTCAGAAAATTCAAGGCTAATACTTTGTAATAGACCATAATTTATAGGAGCATTATTAGACCATTTGACTGCTCCACCATTCGATCATGGCCAAAATGTTTCTCAGCCCCATTCTCACGCCTTCTCCCTAGAATCCTTAATCCTAATTTAGAACCTAGCTACCTCTGCCCTAAATACACTCTGTCGTAAATAGAAGGCACAGATTGTTTGTTAGTGGATAAACTGACAGATAATCATAAAAACTATGGAGATTTGGGCATTTTTCAGTGTTCAATGCACTGTATAAATTCACATTGTACTTATATGGTTTACTTGTAATCTTTTTCAGGCCACCTGCTTGATATGCAATCAGATTGGGCACATCTTAGAGCTCGGAAACACAAGATATCAAAACTACAGGATACTGCTATTCAGGTGAGGTCATTTACACCTTTTCTGCTGCAAAATTTTGTTTCATGGAAAACTCACTGTGCACGTTAGAGGCCATTTGGCCCATCAAGCCTGTACCAGCCCTCCGAAGAATATCCCACCCAGAGCCACCCTATCCCTGTGACCCCACATTTCCCATAGCTAATTTACCTAATCTACACATCTTTGGACTGTGGGAGGAAACTGGAGCACCTGAAAAAAACCCACACAGACAAGGGATAACCTGAAACTACACACAGACAGTTACCCGAAGCTAGAACCAAACTTGGGTCCCTGGTGCTGAGAGGCAGCAGTGCTAACCACTGAGCCACCATGTCATCCACAAAATCTCTGCTATCAAACCCACAAAGACCAATATCCATTGGATCTTGAGTCCAAATTCTAACCACTTGGCCATCTTGATCGGAGGTAAAGAAAATCCTTGTAGGAGTGTGGCACTGTTGGAGGATCAGTGCTGAGGGAGCACCTCACTGTCCGAGGGTCAGTGCTGAGGGAGCACCACACTGCCGGTGGGTCAGTGCTGAGGGAATGCTGCACTGTCAGAGTGTCAGAACTGAGAGAGTGCCACACTGTTGGAAGGTCAGTATTGAGAGCGTATCACACTGTTGGAAGGTCAGTGCTGAGAGAGTGCCACACTGGCAGAGGGTCAATGCTGAGGGAGTGCCGCACTGTTGTAGGTTAGTGCTGAGGGAATGCCACACCGTCAAAGGATCAGTGCTGAAGGAGAGCCGCACTGTCAGAGTGTCAGTGCTGAGGGAGTGCCACACTGTCGAGAGGTCAGTGCTGAGGCAATGTGGCACTGTTGGAGGCTCAATGCTAAGGGAGTGCAGCACTGTTGGAGGCACAGTGTTGAGGGAACGCCACAATGTCAGAGGGTCAGTGCTGAGGGAGTGCCGCACTTTCGTAGGTCAGTGTTGAGGGAATGCCACACTGTCAGAAAATCAGTGCTGAGGGAATGCCACACTGTCGGAGGGTCAGTGCTGAGGGAGTGCGGCACTGTTGGAGGCTCAATGCAGAGGGAGTGCCACACTGTCGGAGGGACAGTGCTGAGGGAGTGCAGCACTGTTGGAGGCTCAATGCTGAGGGAATGCCACACTGGCAGAGGATCAGTGCTGAGGAAGTGCCGCACTGTCGGAGGGTCAGTGCTGAGGAAGTGCTGCACTGTCGGAGATCAGTGCTGAGGGAATGCCACACTGTCAGAGGATCAGTGCTGAGGGAGTGCCACACTGTCAGAGGGTCAGTATTAAGGGAACACCGCACTGTTGGAGGCTCAGTGCTGAGGGAGTGTTACACTGTTGGAAGGTCAGTGCTGAGGGAGTGCCGCACTATTGGTGGGTCAGTGCTGAGGGATTGCCGCACTGTCAGAGAGTCAATGCTGAGAGTGTCCCATACTGTTGGTGGGTAAGTACTGAGGGTCCCTGTGGAAGTGCAGCACAGGAATATTCTGTCAGGTTTCCTTTGTGATAAGATCTGAAACTGAAGGTGTTCAACCCTCTCGGGTGGATGGGAAAGATTCTGTAGGTGAATTTGAAGAACACTACAGCAGCCCTCCCATAATTCTAGCCAACATTCAAACATTACCTAACAACATAAAAAGATTTATCTCACTACTTCTTGTGGAATCTTCCAGCACAGTGGTTAGCACTGCTGCCTCACAGCGCCAGAGACCAGGGTTCAATTCCCACCTTAGGCGACGGTCTGTGTGGAGTTTGCACGTTCTCCCTGTGTCTGCGTGGGTGTGCTCTGGTTTCCTCCCACAGTCCAAAAATGTTCAGGTTAGGTGAATTGGCCACGCTAAATTGCCTGTAGTGTTAGGTGAAGGGGTAAATGTAGGGTTTGGGTGGGTTGTGGGTTGGTGTGGACTTGTTGGGCCTGTTTCCACACTGTAAGTAATCTAATCTAAAGGAATATTCTGTTCCGTTTCCAAATGATAAATGAGTGGATCTCAAAAGCAGTTTGTTTTCTGTAAAACACCGTCAGTTGTCCTCAGGATCTCCAAAAAGCTATAGGGATGCACGTTTTGTTTTATATATTTACTGAATAATGTAAATTCGCTGAGTCGCTCCTGTCATTTTGGTTTTTCTGATCATGATTATTTTGGTTTCTTTCAGGAACAATGAAGGACAGACTTGAAGAATTGATCGAATGTTCAAAATTGTCCCAACAGCAAGCAGAGACCGAAGATGAGGTGGATTCCACTCGTGAAGGCTTGGTATTTGAATGTGACTTCATTCTGCAGGTGCTTCACAAAGAAGTGCAACAAATCCAAGAGGAAAATGGGCGCCTGAAAGTGGACATTAAACGTCTAGGAAAGCAGAACACTCGCTTCCTGACCTCGATGAGACGTCTTAGCAGCATAAAGCGGGATTCAAACTCGATTGCAAAAGATATAAAAAGTCGGGGTGAGAAGATCCACCGGAGGCTGCAGGACCTAAACAATTACATCAAGGAGATAACGAATACACATGGGCCTAATGCTGCCATTGTTCGGATCGCCCAGGCACAGCACTTTGTTGTCTTGCACACTTTCCACAACGCCATGTCGGAGTATAACAAGGAGGAGATGAGGCAACGGGAAAACTGCAAGACCCGGATCCAGCGGCAGCTCGAGATCATGGGAAAAGACATTTCCAACAACGAGATGGAGGAGATGATAGAACAGGGGAAGTGGGATGTGTTCTCCGGAAACCTGCTGAGCGAAGTGCGAGGGGCACGCACTGCTCTGTCAGAAATTGAGCAGCGGCACCGGGAGCTGCTGGAGTTGGAGTGTCGTGTCCGTGAGATCCATGACTTGTTCCTGCAGATGGCAGTTTTGGTGGAGGAACAATCAGAGACCCTCAACAACATCGAGATAAATGTGCAGAAGGTTCAAGATTACATGGGTGAGGCCAAAGTGCAGCTGAAGAAAGCTGTGGAACACAAGAGAAACAACATTTGTCGAAAGATCTTCTGCTGTTGTTGCCTCTGACAGAACATGTGCCTGCCGTCATTGTGTCAATCCAGTGAAATACTCTCATCTCCAAACAGATACTTTCACATTGGATTTTGAATCAAAAGCTAGATTTTGTCCCTTTCCACCAGAGACCACATCAATTAGAAAGGAAGTTGTATTGCAGAGTTTCCTTTGCCTCCTACAGCTATACATGTAGGGCATCCACTCTCCCAAATCATCATACCCACTCTCCAAAATTGAAAACTCCTTCCCACATGCATTTTGCCGAATGTTCATTAGTTTTGAATCATCATCTGAAGTTTCTCAAAAGCCAGGCTTTATCACAGACCTGGAGTTGTTTGTCTCTGTCCTGAACTGAAACGAGGGAATGCATCACATTGAAAATCTTCCACCAATCAAGATGACTGAAGTTTTCTTCTATTCCCAGGATGTGGGTCAATGGCCCTCTCTGGTTCATCTAAAAAGATGGTGCTAAGACTTCCATAAGGTCTGTTGCCCCCTTGCTGTTAATCGGTGATGCTTTGAACTTCTTAAAGACCAGCCTTTTTCATCACAGCTGAGTTTGGGTAAATTCTATTGTGTGTTTAGAACAAGAGCTCCTTTTGTGCTTTATTTGCTTTGGGCCATAGCTCCAGGTCTCAGGTTTTTTTCTCTTCCCGCTGAATCTTTGCTTCCTCATTTTGGTCAGAGGACAGTTAGTGCCAGAGGTGAGTGAGAGGGCAGAGAATGAAGAACAGGAGGAAGGATTATGAAGACCTGTACCGTGTGGCATTTGAGCTGATCATCTACTCCTCATAATCACTTCCAGTGCAGCAGGACACAGACAGGGGCTGAAATGAAAGTACTCATAACCAATAAGAGGACAGAAGTTCAGTGATCACAAATTCAAATCCCAGCAATGCCAAATTATGAAAGTGCCTTTAATAAATTTAAAACAAAGAAATGAAAATTCTGGAAACTTAAAAAAACAGAAATTGCTGGAAAACACTTAGCAGATCTGGCAGCTTGGAGGAGAAAGTGAGGTCTGCAGATGCTGGAGATCAAAGTTGAAACTTTATTGCTGGAACAGCACAGCAGGCCAGGCGCTATGAAGAGGTCGAGGGCAGGTAGGAGGCCAGCACGGGGTGTCCATCCAGTGCGCCAAACTACTACCGCGCCTCCCTTGTCAGCTTCTATGGAGAGAAAGCAGAGTTAACATTTCAGGTCCAGTGACCCTTCTTCAGAACTCTGATTCCAGAGTGATTCAGGCTGACTGCTAATGGTGAGAGTGCTAGATGTGGCTGAATGAGCCCTAATTAATGTAACAACACAGGCCACAAAATGTAACCATCCTCCTGGGCTTCATGTGTTGATCGCTGATTCTGGCTAATCAACCAAAGGCAAATACAAAGAATGTTGAGAGAAAGCAGTTTGAGACTCATGTAATCTATTTCCCTATGACCGATAGAGTGGTTGATGGGAATTTACTAATAGCAGTCAGTCCTGCCTCATAGACAGGACTGGGATAGATGGTGACTTGTTTCCATTCTGGAAAGATGGGTTCTGAAATGCTTATCAATGTCCAATCTATCATCTCTGACATGTCTGGGGCTGATGGTCCTCGAAGGGTCAGGTAGATGATTGGTTAGGAGGATTGTACGCTCTGTCTGACACCTCAGCTTCGCTTCTGCATGCTCCCAATGATGTGTCTTAAAATGTTCAGTGTCTTCTTGAACAAACCTTCCTCTGTTTAGATTGTTCACAGCCAGAGCCTTTGAAGAGTTGTTTGGGAATGCCTGACCTGAGTTGTTTGGGAATGCCTGACCTGAGTTGTTTGGGAATGCCTGACCTTTTCAGGGAGGCTGTCAGGGCAGCCCAGAAATTCTGTTTTTATTCTGTTGTCCTCCTGGGGGTCCCCAGCCGAATGTGAGTGAGTTCTGAGTCAAACAGTTATTTCAGGGAAAACTGAATAAATTCCGAAAGAACTCTGGATGCTGTAAATCAGCAACAAAAACAGAAATTGCTGGTAAAGCTCAGAAGGTTAGGCAGCATTTATGGAGAGAAATCAGAGTTAAATTCCGGGTCAAGTGACCCTTCCTTAGAACTCTGGGGAAGAATTCAGATTTCTGACAAAGAGTCATTCGACCCGAAACATTAACTCTGATTTCTCTCCTCAGATGCTGCCTGACCAGCCATGCTTTTTCACCAATTTCTGTTTTAGTTACTTCAGGGAGCTTAGTGTCAGGCACATGAACAACATGCCCTGCCCAATGAAGCTGGGTTTTAATTATTAGCCCCTTGCTGCTGGGCCGATTGGTTTGGGAGAGGACAATGTACTTGCCACTGGATTTGAAGAATCCTGTGAAGGCATTGCTGTGGAGTTCCCCAATATTTTATTCTGCTTGCTTAGAATGTCAAAGTTCCCCACAGCCAAAAGCAATTTGCCATGTCATTTTAGCTCCATGCAGGGTCCATTATAAAATTCACCAAATGATGGAAGGGAGGTGTTTCTGCTTCTGGTTAGAATCTTACTCCAGGTCTGACACTACCAATCTCACAGCAGTATAACTTTGGTCTCAGTTACTAGAGGCCTGGTTTCAAATTCTAGTTTAATGTTCAAGACTGTTCCAATCAGGATCAAAACAAACATTTCATATCAAATTGACCCCTAGTCAAGAGCAGTTTTGTAAAAAAAAATTGTAACTAATAGATGTCTGAGATTGATGTAGGAAGAGGAGAAGCAAGATTTTAAAACACAAACGTAAATTTGTGTGTAGTTTGCACGTTCTCCCTGCATCTGCGTGGGTTTCCTCCCACAGTTCAAAGATGTGCAGGTTAATTGAATTGGCCAGGCTGGCTTACTCTTTGGAGGATTGGTGTGGACTTATTGGGCCGAACAGCCTGTATCCGTACTGTAGGGAATCTATTCTAATCTAATCTAAATTATTCACATTCATAGTATCTGCAAAATACACCTCGCCATCCACAGCAAGCCTGATTTCTTTCTATGAGTTTGGATTTCAGATCCAGAAACTATTTTGTTTTCAATGAAGAAGTAGTGTATATACAATGTCATTAATTTTCCTTTCAGGATACGGAGAACATGAACAATTTTTTTATACTGTATTGTAAATATTTATAGATTTTGTGTTTATTTGTAAAACTTTGAATACAACCTGATTCTTAATATTTTAATTTGATTGTGTGTAATCTTCTTTAAACTCTAGCTAAAAATACAAAACTCAGTTGCTTTGAAGATAAAATACTTATTTCAAAGGAGACTAGTTTTTGTATTAATTCATGTTGTAATAGGAATTACTACCCAGTGATGTTCAAAACAGAAACCAGATGCCATTATTGTAATTTCCTAAAACAAATGATTCTCTGTTACATGGGGCAGGGATAACTGCGTCACTGAGATTTATCTCCAGTCACTAATCTTGTCATCATAATGTGATTTCGGTGGAATGGGTGCTGAAAATGACTCAGCCGGAAACTTTGGGAATTTCTCCATCAACGTTGTTCTCTTTGAGAAAAGTTTGCTTCAACCCAGACATCAGGATGTAGGGACTTCAAGTGGAACACTCATTAAAGGTGTGAAGTTTGTCTGGAGTATCTGGAGAGGGCATTTCAACAGGTCAGCTGACATTAGGCACTAGGAGAGAGTTACTAACCACAGACAGAGTCTGATCTGTGTATTATGTCTTTTCATCAATTCTTTTTGTCTTACTGATTTCCCAATGGAAAGAGGTAGACAGTCCAGAAAACACTTGTGTTGCATGACAGTATGGTAATTTCTTTTTATTAGGATATTTTTGTTATTTTAGTGAGCTACATTTTTAATAAAATATTCGTATTCAATCCAAACAGAACTTTGAGTGTGTTTCTGTCTTTCCTCTATATTTAAAATGGAAATTGGCGACAGGTGGAGATGTGGTCTGGTGTACAACATTCCATCTGAGCTATATGGCTGTAATTCGGACCTCTGTGCTTCACAAGAATTACTACTTATTAAAATAAATTGATTCTAACCACACATAGACAACTATGAATTGTCAACATTTAACGCTACTAATTAAACTTGAACCCTCCTCAAAACATCCTCCCTACATTCCCACGTATACATACAGTCAAACAAAAAACATTGGTTTTGTAGGCAGAGGGGAAAAATAACTGGAAGCCACAGTTTAATAGCACCAGTAAACTAAGTTCACTGAGATGATCGTTTTACTTTGCCAGCACTTATTGTTCTTCAATTTCTTTTCTCCAGGTTCCTATCACTTCTTTGGAGGTGATTAGTACGTTAACAAACTCTCTTCAGTCGCAGCTTTCAGCAACTAGTGGGACAAAATAACTGGCTTCCTTCAGACTGTAGGAGTTTTTATTGCACAAGAGATGCCATATCTCCACCGAGCAGTCCAAAATGTTTTCACTGCATCATTCAAACCCACGTTGTTCAACTGTTGAGACACCAATCAGAGTTGTCATCAAACTGATGACCTTTGGCATCCTCAACTGGTTACAATTCCTCAAATCAATCAACTACCTTTTGTCAGCTTTGTTCACTTTATATATTAATGATCTGGATGAAGGACTGGGGCATTCTGGCGAAGTTAACCGATGATACGAAGTTAGGGGACGGACAGATACTACTGAAGAGGTGGGGATGAAATTCAACGTGACCAAATGCAAAGTCTTGCATTTTGGAAAAAAGAATACAGGCATGGACTATTTTTTAAACGGTGAGAAAATTCATAAAGCCAAAACACAAAGAGATCCCTAGGAGTGCTAGTCTAAGATTCTCTAAGGTGAACTTGCATGTTAAATCTGTGGTTAAGAAAGCAAATGTAATGTTGTCATTTATCTCAAGAGGGTTGGAATATAAAAGCAGCGATGTGCTTCTGAGACTTTATAAAGCTCTAGTTAAGCCCCATTTAGAATACTACATCCAATTTTGGGCCCCACACCTAAGGGAGGACATACTGGCACTGGAGCATGTCCAGCAGAGACTCACACAGATGATCCCTGAAATGGTCGGCCTAACATATGATGAATGGCTGAGGATCCTGGGATTATATTCATTAGAGTTTAGAAGGTTGAGGGGAGATCTAATAGGAACTTACAAGATAATCCATGGCAATAAAGATTGAATGCTAGGAATTTGTTTCCGCTAGGCCAGGAGACTAGGACCTGTGGGAACAGCCTTAGAATTAGAGGGGGTCAATTTAGAACAGATATGAGGAGACATTTTTTCAGACAGAGAGTGATGGGCCCGTGGAATTCATTGCCACGGAGTGCAGTGGAGGCTGGGATGTTAAGCGTCTTCAAGGCAAAGATTGATAATTTCTTGATCTCGCAAGGAATTAAGGGCTATGGGGAGACGGTGGGTAAATAGGCTGAATGATGGACTTGATGGGCCGAATGGCCTTACTTCCACTCCTATGTCTTATGGTCTTACAGTCTTATGGTCGTATGGCCAGCTGAGTCTCACTTCGCAAACTCATCCTGGTGCCAGACCATCTCTCCCTGCACTTTTCCTCATTACTTGCAAAGCAACAGTATAAATATAACTTGGAATGAGTTTCAGTAACTTGCAATTTGAAAGTACAACAATACCTTCCTTGATCTTCTGTTGTAAAACAGTCTTTCTCCCAATTTAGTCCATAATCAAGTTATAATTAAATGATAGTGTTTAAAAGGAGACATTGAGTAATGTGGAGGAACAGAAGGACTTTTGACACTATGTTCACAGATCTCTAATGGTAGCAAGAAAAGTCAATACGGTGGTTAAAAAGATATATGGGATCCTTTCCTTATTTAGCTGAGGCATAGAATATAAAATCCAATTCATGGAACACCAACTAGCCACAAAACGACACGACCAGCTATCCTTAGTAGCCACACACGCAGATGACAAGCAACATGAATTTGACTGGGACAACACTACTATTATAGGACAAGCCAGGGAATTCCTAGAGGCATGGCACTCATCCACAGATTCAATCAATAAGCACATTGACCTGGACCCAATATACCGACTACTGCAGCGGACAGCTGGAACTGACAACCAGAAGTGGCAGGTTCAAACCACTATAAATGGCGGAGGAAAGATCACAGAAGCGCTTCACAGGAGGCTCCCAAGCACTGAGGATGTCACCTAGACAGGGGACGAAACGTCTGCAACACAAATTCCCAGCTTGGCGAACAGTTCTTCATACTGATACAAGTTGAGATCTTATCTTCTGTCATGACTCATTAATATTCATCAAACTCTCTTGACTTGATGAATTCAGGTTCTGATTTTTTTCCTCACTTTCAACAGTTCAGTGCTACATTTTGCAGTCCTCACTTTCGCCTAATCTCTACATTTTGAATTGTCTTGTTCAGATGTGGAGGAGTTGGTGTTGGACTGGGGTGAACAAATTTAGAAATCACACAACACCAGGTTATAGTCTAACAGGTTTATTTGGAACACTAGGGTGCTCTCCAAAAGCTAGTGCTTCCAAATAAATCTGTTGGACTGTAACCTGGTGTTGTGTGCTTTTTAACTTTAACTTCCTGATGAAGGGCTTTTGCCCAAAATGTCAATTTTCCTGCTCCTCGGATGCTGCTTAACCTGCTGCGCTTTTCCAGCACCACTCAAATCTTGACTCCAATCTCTAGAATCTGCAGTCCCCACTTTTGCCTGATTTTTAATTTTGTCTAGTTCAGCTGATTGGTGATGTTTCTTCAGCTAGTTAGCTCCCTTGACTATGCACCCCCCTTCACTTCTCCCCGTCCACTCCTTAAAAATGTTCCTTGCAATTCACCCAGCTTTTCATCACCCTTCATCATATTTGAAGCAGATTTTCTCCATGTGTATGACCAGATAAATTGCAACAAATTGTCCTTTGACCCCAGCAAAATTCACAGGATAGTAAGAGAGAAAGAAAGACCTTAACTGATTATCTCCAGTCTCCCTGTACTGCTGAGGTTAAGACAACTCCTCTCAGCTTGACTAGAACAACGTTTCACCTCTGCAACAAACTGTTGAGGGGAAGAGAAACTGCCCATGACATTTTGTCTCAGAAGTTTCGCTGATGTGGATGTGTCTCTCAATGCTACACACAATCAAGAGGCAATTAATAAACTGCTCATGTAGCTTGAACAGTTTTAAAGTTTTTCAAATATATTGGGGAAGTGTTATCTTTAAAGTGCAGACAAGGTAAGGGGGCTTCAGCAAATCAGATGGCAGGTAGTTAGTGTACATGCCTTCAGGCTATGAAAGTAACTCTGCAAAATTGTGCTGGTGTTGTGCTGATTTCACAAGTCATTTTACCAATGAGAAACAAACTGAAAAATGAGCAGGAAACATGTTGGTTTTCACTCATCCATGCAGCTGGTACAGTTTGTGTCAGATCTGTGGCTGATGATGTGACTCTGCAAGCGGAGTTTATTTTGCAGGCATACACATACTTTTGGTGATTACTGTGCAAGATACATTTCAACTAAATGTCAATACTTGCGACAGATTGTGTTCAGATGAAAGATATGTTCTTGCAAAGTGTTCACGACAGAGAAACAGGTATTCATCCCAGCTGAACTATGATGGTTTTTCTGCTCCCCATATGCCTTCTCCCTTCTCATTTCATCTAAACATATCTGTATATCCTTTTATTTTTCTCTCTGTCACGTGTATATTTAGTTTCCCTTTAAATGCATCAATACAAATCACTGCAACTGCTCCTCAGTAGGAAGTTCTACATTCTCATCACTATCGTGGTAAAGATATTTCTCTTGAATTCCTTTCAGGGTTTACTGGTGATTATGTTACTGTTCAAGTGGCAAACATTATCACAACATGTCCCTTATGGAAACCTTTCACAATTGTACAGATCTCAATCAGTCCACTGCTCACTCTTCCCTTTTCTCTATTATATACTCCAGTCCTGAAAGTGCAACCTCTTCTTCAGACTGTATCACTCCAGTATCTTATCCCACTGAGTATTCTTTTTTTGTGTGTGAATCTACATAATAGGAATAATAACATTTTCCTTAATAATTTAAATAATTTTGCAGCAATACCTACAAGGAAATGTAATATTCTGGAAATGAAAGGATATAGCAATTATTAAAGGTGATAAATGTACAAAGTTATTAACTGACACTGACTGCAAGTAAATTATCCCAATGTAACAAATCAATCTGTAACTACCACATGTGCAAATGCACAATTTCTCAATTCACTGCCCCAGAGTAGATTTACAAACTTTGCCTGCAGATTCTGATTTTCACCATTTCCTGTGAATTATCAATGTGTGTTTAGGCTAACATTGATTAAAGTGGTACCCGCTCCTTGTGGGTATCTGTGGTGCACAATGGCAGGAGTTTGTATAACACAAGGTACACTGCAATATCTTGCCAAGACTCCTTAGGGAGCAACATCCAGTAGTGCAGCATTTACCATCTTAAAGGATGAGGGCAGTAAACGTATGGAGCACCACTAGCATTGAAGTCACGTGCATTCCGAACTTGGAACTATATCATGGCTTCATCACTGTGACAAGACCAAAATCCTGGACTGTCTCACTCACAGCATAGTGTCTATAGCACATGGACTGCAGTGGTTCAAGAAAGATCGTCTTTCTAAAGGCTGATTAGGAATGGACTATAAATGCTGATCTAGCTCAAGCTATGGATAATGCTTTATTGAAAATACTTAATTTTCACCATGTTAAAGTGTAGAACCAGATTGTGCTGACTCAGTCTGTTATGTCATGTCGTTAAATGCCATTCTTTGAGCTTGTGTTCAATACAAAACTGGGCAAGAAGACAAAGAATATCTTATTATACATTAATATGAAATACTGTTTCATGTGGTAATCTTTTTGCTTTCAAATATATACTTTACTCATAAAAATATTTTTGCATATGGACATAGTCACAAGCACAGTTCTGTACAGTTTCATATCAAGAAAACCAACAAACATTGGAGTTTGACTTTAACCAAACACATCTCTTACACAGAGAAAACTATATTTACATATACTTGAGCCTCTTGGAAGGTCCAATAACTGAATGGACTCACATTTATCTTCAGCAGGAAGACTTCAGACAGTCGTCTTTCCTCACTGCACCTTAGTGGCAGCTGCCCCAAGCTCTAGTGCATTCCTCAGCCAAGAGCTTTTTTTATATAACTGTAGTTTGGTTCTGTACAGTGGCAAAATCAAGAGGTTTGACTCTATCCAAAAAACCGAAGGCATCTCTTACACATACAAGACTATGTTTTAATTTCAAAAATATACTTTATTCATTAAAAAAACTCTTTGTAAATCTACATTGACACAAAGCAATTCCGTTCTCCACACTTGCATATGAAGTAAATACACAAAATGTTGGAATTTGACTGTACACAAAATCAAAGATCTCTCTTACACATACAATACTGATATTTGTATATATTTGATACACTAGGAGAGTCCAATAACTGAACAGACTTTCAATTACTTTCAGCAGGAAAACCTCAGACTGTGGTCTTTCCCCATTGTACCTTGATGTCAGCTGCTCCACACATTAGTGCGTCCCTCAGCATGTAGTCTTAAACTTTGGAATGTGCCACTCTGCAACACTTGGCCATCCCTAATGAAGGGCTCATGCCTGAAGCATTGACTCTCCTGCTCCCCAGATGTTGCCTGACCTGCTGTGCTTTTCCAGTGACACCCTTTTCAACTAACACTAAGTCAGGGTCAACTCCTTGTTTTGGAAGACCAACAAGGTTAGGGCAGGCCAAAGAGCATAAGACAATATTTGAGATATACCAGGTTCTCACTTTAATTAGTAAGCACTAATCTGTCTTCTTCATGTGTTCCATGTGAAGGCTTACTAATTGATGGTGGGTGTCTGGAATTCACTGCTCATTTTGGTTTCAAGACTGAAACCCTCAATTCATTTAGAAGAAACTGGAATTTGAAACTGAAATTTTGTAACCTGCAAGGCTACGAGCACTAGCTGATTGTTGTGATTAGAATGAGTAGTTAGTTTATTCAGTCAGTACAGACACAATAAGCTGAGGCATCCATCTATACCATAATTTTTCCATGGTGAGTTTTCCAGCCTAGATTTTGCCATCTACGGGTGTTCTTCTAGAGTGTTCTAATGATGTCCACTCAGTGGCTTTTATATTTAATTATGTGCCACTCCATGGAATATTTTCTAAAGCCCATGCACAACATGGTCCTCATCAAGCAGTTGACCAACTCCTTAACATCTGTGTAAACACCTAAGTCGAGGACATGAATTACGTTCTAAATAAGCTAGGGGCAAAGAGATGGAAATGAAAAGGTGGGGTAATAAGTGCAATAACATCCACTGAAGAAAGATACCAGGAAAATGGACCTGGTGGTATGTATCCTAGAATATTAAAGCAAGTAGCTACAGAGCTATGGATGCACTGGTAGTAATCTGTCCAGAATCCTTAAATTCTGGAAAAGATCGAGAGGACTGGAAAACAACCAATGCAACACCCTTATTCAAAACGGTGGAGTCTCAAAGTGTGGCATAGGAAAAGCACAGCAGGTCAGACAGCATCCGAAGAACAGTAGAGTCAATGATTTGAGCATAAAGACGAGGGCAGAGCAGTAGCTGTGATCTATATGGACTTCAGTAAGGTGTTGACAAGGCTCCCCATGGGAGACTGGTTAGTAAGGTTGGATCTCATGGAATACAGGGAAAACTAGCCATATGGATACAGAACTGGCTCAAAGGTAGAAGACAAAGGGTGGTGGTGGAAGATTTTTTTTCAGACTGGAGGCTTGTGATCAGTGGAGTGCCACAAGGATCAGTGCTAGGTCCACTGCTTTTCATTATTTATATAAATGATTCGGATTAGAGCATAAGAGGTATAGTTAGCAAGTTTGCAGATGACAGCAAAATTGGAGGTGTAATGAACAGCGAAGCAGGTTACCTCAGATTACAATGGGATCTTGATCAGATGAGCCAATAGGCTGAGAAGTGGCAGATGGAGTTTAGATAAATATGAGGTGCTACGTTTTGGGAAAGCAAATCTTAGCAGGATTTATGCACTTAATGGTAAGGTCCTAAGGAGTGCTGCTGAACAAAGAGACCTTGGCGTGCAGGTTCATAGCTCCTTAAAAGTGGAGTCGCAGGTAAATAGGATAGTGAAGAAGGTGTTGGGAGGTCATGTTGCAGCTGTACAGGACATTGGTTAGGCACTGTTGGAATATTGTGAGCAATTCTGGTCTCCTTCCTATTGGAAAGATGTTGTGAAACTTGAAAGGGTACAGAAAAGATTTACAAGGATGTTGCCAGGGTTAAAGGATTTGAGCTATAGAGAGAGTTTGAATAGGCTAGGGCTGTTTTCCCTGGAGAATCGGAGGCTGAGCGATGACCTTATTGACGTTTATAAAATTGTGAGGGGCATGGATAGGATAAATAGACAAAGTCTTTTCCCTGGGGTGGGGGAATCCAGAACCTAGAGGGAATAGGTTTAAGGCGAGATTGGAAAGATATAAAAGGGACGTAAGGGGCAACTTTTTCACGCAGAGGGTGGTATGTGTATGGAATGAGCTGCCAGAGGATGTGGTCGAGGCTAGTACAGTTGTAGCATTTAAAAGGCTTCTGGATGGGTATATGAATAGGAAGGATAGGAGGGGTTTGGGCCAGGTGCTGGCAGGTGGGATTACATTGGGTTGGGATATCTGGTTGGCATGGACGAGTTGGACCAAAGGGTCTGTTTCCATGCTGTACATCTCTATGACTCTATAAGACCTTCATCAAGAATGCGATTCAAAAAGGCAGTAAGACACACAAAAAATTAACTCTAGGCCACTTAGGTAGGTTTGGAGGGATTGTTTTCTGAAGAGTGTTTGAGCAGGCTGAGCCTTTTGAGTTCATTAGAATGAGAGGCAACCTTATTGAAACATTCAAGATTCTTCAGGATTTGGAGATGCTGGTGTTGGACTGGGGTGTACGAAGTTAAAAATCACACAACACCAGGCTTTGGAGTGTTGCTCCTTCATCAGGTGGTTATACTCCACAGCTATCTGATGAAGGAGCAGCGCTCCGAAAGCTAGTGCTTCCACAAACCTGTTAGACTATAATCTGATGTGTGATTTTTAAGATTCTTCAGGCACTTGACAGAGTGAATGCTGAGAGGTTGGCCCCCACTGTGGGAGGGTCTAGGGCCAGAGGATGTAATCTCAGAGTAAAAGTTCATCCTTTTAAAGTAAACGAAGGGGGCAGCGCTTTTAAAGCTTATGATTTCAAATAAACCTGTTGGAAAATAACCTGGTGTTGTGTGTCATGTGACTTTATAAAAAACAGATGAGAAGGAATTTCTTGAGGGCAGTGAGTCTGTAGAGTTCTTTACTGCGGAGTGCTTGAGAATAGGATAATAAAAATTCAAGGCTGGAGATACAGGTTTTTAATCTGTGTGGGAATCAACTTTTATGGAAAAGACGTGAGGTTTCGGATTATCAAATCAACTGGAATTTTCATTTAAAATGGGACAGACTGATAACTGATTGGTCTACTTCTGCTCCTACATTTTAACGTTTTATGGTTACGGAGGGAAACTTTTTGTGTGGTGTAACTCGAAGTAACGCGTTATTGTTAACACAGTCCAAATTGCTGTATTTCTGTTGTTTTTATTTCTAATTTTTAATTATAGGACAAGTGCCACCAAGTGGCAGGAAATGCCATTGCAGGCTAGTATAGGGAGGCGGGGCCTACATAACGGGGCGCGTCGACGTTAACCATGAGGTGGGTGTGGTCTGGCGGACGAGACCTGAATAATGGCACGCAGCCAGAGCGATCGAGCGGGCCAGTTCTCTGGGGGTCTGCTCTGTGGGCGGGCCCTGTTCGGCAAGGCGGAGTCTGGGTATGATCTCCTGGAGGGATACTAGATCAGTGGGCGGGGCGTGGATGCATAGGCGGGAATTGAGTCAGTCGGTGGGGGCCTGGATAAATGAGTGGGACTTGAGTCGGTGGGCGGAGTCGGGAACCGTGGGCGGGGCGCGGTGCAATTGCTTCTGGGCCTCGCGTCCCGGGTTACACTATCGCTATCCCGCAGGCGCGGGCCCGGAGCCGGGATTCCCGGCGATACCGCAGGTTTGGGGACTCCCAATCAAGTACATAAAAACTCATCAGAAATAACGTTTGTAACTATCAACATCATGGGGCCATGTTCCAGTAGACCTACTATCTCCGACCAGGATGGCCGAGTGGTTAAGGCGTTGGACTTAAGATCCAATGGACATATGTCCGCGTGGGTTCGAACCCCACTCCTGGTATCTCTTTTGTGTTACAGCAAATTCGAACTGATCCTCAACTTTTAACTCACTGCTTACTTGAAAAAAGATGGCATTAAAAACTGTACAAAATATTGCTCCAAAAATACATATTTTGTCAAACATTTAGAATCCTTATGATTTGTGAATCATTCAAATTATATAAAATAGCATTTTAAATATCCATCTACATTTTTGATGCTAAAAAAGTTTAAAATATATCAAAACGCTCGTCTACAAACAGTGCAAATTTAATGTTCTGAATTATTTTATAAAATAAAATCTATGTTATTGTCTATTTATTAAAGTGTTTATGAAATTTCACTGTTATGTTTTACATTCCCGGAGAATTCTGCAGAATTATTAAATAATTTTTACATAATGTGTCTATTCATTCATTCATTCATAGTCTTCTCCCAAGTCAGACCCTTGGAATCGATGATGTGGAGGTACCGATGTTGGACTTGGATGGACAAAGTTAAAAATTAGAGCTGAAAATGTTTTGCTGGAAAAGTGCAGCAGGTCAGGCAGCATCCAAGGAGCAGGAGAATCGACGTTTCGGGCATGAGCCCTTCTTCAGGAATGGCTTCCCGAAGAAGGGTTTATGCCCGAAACGTCGATTCTCCTGTTCCCTGGATGCTGCCTGACCTGCTGCGCTTTTCCAGCAACACATTTTCAGCTTTGATCTCCAGCATCTGCAGTCCTCACTTTCTCCTCAAAGTTAAAAATTATACAACACCGCGTTATAGCCCAACAAGTTTATTTGGAAGATTGTACTTACAAATAAACCTGTGGGACCATAACCTGGTGTTGTGTGAGTTTTAACCTTGGAATTGAAGATGTCTTGTTCCCACGCCGGTTTGAAATGGCTAATGTTTGATCTACACATTCTGTTATGTGCAGGGCAGTTGCTGTTCGAAGGTGTCAGGTAGATAAAGTTGTTTGGAGGTTTGTGCGATATTTTTCATGCTTCACCTTTACGTGGATATGTTCCCAAAAATGCTCCCAGAGTATTCGGTACTTTCCCAAAAGAACCTTCTTCACTGAGGCCAGCGTCTCCCATTTTTCAGCGCGATATTTCACCTCATCAGGGATACTCTCCAGTCACCCTTCAAATGTTTCCGTAACTCTTTAATTTATAGTATTTATCATATTAAATAAATACTTTAATAGAGTCTATTCCCATATTATGTAAGGAAAGTTACAATGTGTTTACAATTAAAATTATTTTAAATGTTTTAAAATGCACGCTGCTTAATCATCCAGACCTGCAACATCTGTAAAAAAAAGTACTTCGTAAAATATAAACCCTAAAACATGAAGTGAGTAGGCAACGGTGTTTTTTAAAATCACTCACGGAATGAGGGCGTCTCTGGATTAATGTTAAAAATATATGTTTTGCAAATTAAGGTCAACCTGGATCGTATCTGGATTTGGATGGAATGAATTAGAAATTCAAGATGTTGGCTTCAGGAGATGGTAATTTGTCCAGAACGTTCTCAGAATTATCCTGTGGATAACAGAACATTGACTCCCAGTGTTGAGTGTTCCACATTACAACACAATCCTCACTTGTCACAAATGGCAGCAGAGGGCAGCAAGTTGAATTCTGCGTCAGTATTGGGTTTCCGGCCTTCAATAACTTCCTGTTTAGAGACAAGCGTAACCAGAAAGAATGTACAGTTGTCTGTGAAATAATAAATAAATGCAAGTAGTTGCATATTTTTCACAAGCTTTTTAAAAAAATGTTGACTAATTTGCCGAATGCTGGATTACGGTTAATGGGTGAATTGTAAATTACGTGGTATTTTTCCCAGCTCTCAACTATGCTGTCACGGTATTTGGCTACAAAAAGTTTGCTTTTTAAAAAAAATTATTTAACCTATTTTCTAATCAAGCTGTCTCAGAAATGTTATCATAGACCTCTGGAGCAGGTGTGACTTAAACTTGGGTCAGTTGGTCTTAGGGGGTAGGGACACTACCATTGCACTATAAGAAGGCAAGTACCAACTTGTTCAAGTTCATTGATATTGCCACTAACTGAGACTTTGCTGCTCAATGACGTTATACTTCTAATTGTTCTGTACATCTGACTGAGATCAGCTCTTTGAATACAAACCAAATGTAGTCTGCCTGCCTGAACCACTGACTAGAGAAACTCACTGAGCTGTAAGAAGAGCAGACAGCTCATTAACTGATAACACAGACATCACCTTGCCAATAATGGTGAGTGCTTACCCACTGTAAAAGGATTGATCAACAGTGGAAGCATTAAACCATTAGAGTCATAGAGATGTATAGCACAGAAACAGATCCTTTGGTCCAACATGGCTATGCTGACCAGATATTATAAATTAATCCAGTCCCATTTGCCAGCACTTGGCCCATATCCCTCCAAACCCTACCTATTCACATACCCATCAGATGCCTTTTAAATGATGTAATTACCAGCCTCCACCACTTCACCTGGTAGCTCATTCCATACACAGCACCCTTTGCTGAAAACGTTGTTCCTTAGGTCCCTTTTAAATCTTTCCCCTCTCTCCCTAAACTTATGCCCTCTAATTCTGGACTCCCCCATCCCAAGGAAAATACCTTGTCTATTTACCCTATCCATGCCCCTCATGATTTTATAAACATCATTAAGGTCATTCCTCAGCCTCCCAAATTCCAGGAAAAATAGCCCCAGCCTATTCAGTCTCTTCCTACAGCTAAAACCCTTCAATCCTGGCAACATCCAGATAAATATTTTCTGAACGCTTTCAAGTTTCACAATATCCTTCCGATAGGGAGACCAGAATTGTGCACGATATTCCAAAAGTGGCCTAACCAATGTCCTGTACAACCACAACATGACCTCCCAACTCCTAAATTCAATACTCTAATGAATAAGGGAAAGCATACCGAATACCTTCTTCACTATCTGATCTACCAGAGACTCTACTTTCAAGGAACTATGAACCTGGACTACAAGGTCTCTTTGTTCAGTAACACTCCCTAAGACCTTCCCATTAAGTGTATATGTCCTGCCCTGATTTGCCTTTCCAAAATGCAGCACCTCACATTTATTTAAATTAAACTCCATCTGCCACTCCTTGGCCTATTGGCCCATCTGATCAAGATCCTGTTGTACTCTGAGGTAGCATTTTTCTTCACAAATACTACCCAAACTGTTGAGTATTTCAGCATTTTCTTTTTTTATTTCAGTTTTCACCATGTGCAGTATTTTGCTTTAGACCTATGGGTTTGTCTATCCGCAGGTCCATTAGTGAGATTTCACTCTGTCTCCAGATTCTCTTGGGGTGTTCTGCTGTACCTGACACTAAATATTTAAATTATCTAATAATTTGAAGATAGTGATAAAATGTTGTGGTTCTGTTTGCCGAGCTGGGAATTTGTGTTGCAGGGGTTTCGTCCCCTGTCTAGATGACATCCTCAGTGCTTGGGAGCATCCTGTGAAGCGCTTCTGTGTTGTTTCCTCCGGCATTTATAGTGGTTTGTCTCTGCCGCTTCTAGTTGTCCGTTCCAGCTGTCCGCTGCAGTGGCCAGTATATTGTGGCAGGTCAATGTGTTTGTTGATAGAATCTGTGGATGAGTGCCCTGCCTCTAGGAATTCCCTGGCTGTTCTCTGTTTGGCTTGTCCGATAATAGTAGTGTTGTCCCAGTCAAACTCATGTTGCTTGTCATCTGTGTGTGTGGCTACTAAGGATAGCTGGTCGTGTCGTTTCGTGGCTAGTTGGTGTTCATGGATACG